>NW_015186642.1:0-1206 GCF_001447785.1 Gekko japonicus
ACCACTTGGCATCAAGACAGTGTCCCAATGAACATGGCCACACAGATCTTCCTTGAAGCATGCGATGGTGCACTTCAGCCTGGCATTTTTTTTGTTTTGCTGTCAAGTCATAGCTGACCTATGGTGACCCCATAAGGTTTTCCAGGCAAGAGATGTTCAGAGGTAGTTTGCCATGGCCTACCTCTGCAGAGCACCCTCCGATTTCTTCCTTGGGGGTCTCCCATCCAGATATTAACCTGGGTTAGCTTCTGAGATCTGGTGAGATCAGACTAAATGGCTCCTTGCTTTGGAGCAAGATTTAAGGTTGCCAGGTCTCGCCTCTTTGCTGGCAGGGGGGGATCCTGGCCTTCCTCCGGGGTCTTCTGGCAACCCTAGAAGTGGTCATTGCGCTGGGCATGTTTTACAGGAGACGCTTTGGCATTCAGCTCAAAACTCCGTTGTCACCCTATTGTTTTTAGCCGAATGCATCCATTTCCTCCAGGGGAACTGATCTCTGTAGTGTGGAGATGAGCTGTACTTCCAGAGGATCCCCAGGTCCCACCTGGACGCTGGCATCCCTTATTCCCCACATTATCCTGCTCTGAGCATCTGGTTTCAGTGGTTGTGCTGAAAATCCTTTCTAAGGTTCGGGGGCAGGGCTATTTTTGGGCAGGAACAGAGTTCCGTCTGGCTCCCAAGTTGGTCACGCCCAGCAGGAACTCATTAGCATAATAGGCCACACCCAACAGCAGGAACTCATTAGGATTGGCTGCATTAGGGGTGTGTGGCCTAACATGCAAAGGAGTTCCAGCTACAAAAAAGCCCTGGGTCTTGACAACAAACAAGGAAAACAGAAGAAGCAGCAAAAGGTGGGTGTGGCTGGATGAGCACACTTCTGGTAACATGGGGGGTGCGGCCTAATGTGCTAATGAGCTGTGTGAGTGGTGTGTCTTAATATGCTAATGAGTGCCTGCTGTTGGGTGTGGCCTATTATGCTAATGAGTTCCTGCTGGGATTTTTCTACAAAGAGAGTCCTGGTCGGGGGAACCTCCTGAACAAAATCTATTGTGGTTCAAGGCAGAGGAACGACAAGAAGGTTGGCTGATGTGTGCCATCAGTGGAAGGAGGGCCACGGGAGGACCCTTTGCGTGGGAGCCCCACCATTATGGGACAGCCTCCCCGAGGAGGTGCACCTGGTCCTCCCACCAACGCTCCCTCTAAGCTGTG
>NW_015186643.1:0-1262 GCF_001447785.1 Gekko japonicus
CAAGGGAAACCTTTACCTTTACCTTTCCTGAACCCTGGTCTGACACTACAACAACACCCCTTCCTCAGGGGAGGGGCTGAATCTCAGTGGTGGAGTCTATGCTTGGCATTCAGAAGATCCCAGGTTCAATCCCCGGCTTCTCCAGTTAAAAGGACTGGGGAATGGTGTGGAAGACCCTCTGCCTGAGACCCTGGAGAGCGGCTGCTAGCCTGAGTAGGCAATCCTGACCTTGATGGACCAAGAGGCTGATTCAGTATTCAGCAGCTTCATGTTTGTTCATCAGAAGCACAGTTTTGGGGAGGGGTTGTGACTTTGTGGCAGAGCACCTGCTTGGCATGCAGAAGGTCCCAGGTTCTATCCCTGGCATCTCCAGTTAGGCACCAGGCGGTAGGTGATGGGAAAGACCTCTATCTGGGACCCTGGAGAGCTGCTAACAGTCTGAGTGGACAATACTGACCTTGCTGGACTGGTGGCCTGATTCCGTCGAGTTGGGCTGCCCAACTCGACTGAGCTCCAAAGGCCTATAAAGGCCTTCAGAGCTCGCTCTCGAGCCCGCCAGACCCAGAGATGGGCTCCGAATGTATTTAAATGCCTTTGGCGCTCACTCGGTCTCGGGTGGCAGTGTTCCCTCTAAGCTGAGTTAGTGTGAGCTAGCTCACAGTTTTTTAGCCTCTGGCTCACACATTTTTGTCTTCGCTCAGGAAGGAGATACCTTCATGGAGGGTCATGGGCGAATCGTGGGAGGCAGTTCTCTCGAACCCCGGTTCGCAAACCGCTCGAATCACAGTTCGTTTATGGGTTCGTGCTCATCCCCTAATCTGTATTGTTTAAAAAACGTTTTCTTTGGCTTGGCAAGTGACCCAAATTTAAAAGCTCGGTTTGGAGGTGTCGTCAGAGATCACATTTGTTTCTGTCTCGTGGTGTGAGTGTTTCACTTCCGTCAAGTGTGAACACAGCTGGCTAGCATTCAACTCATCAGCTGATTTGTGCAACAGACCCTTAAGCTCTTCATTTTGGTATTTATTTTAGGGATGTTTCAGAGAAATGAGGTAAGTTTTAGTGAACAAGATGGACAGCCATATGTCTGAAGTAAGAAGGCATTGATTTGTATTTCGCTTGGCAACCGACCCAAATTTAAAAGCTTGTTCGGAGGTGTCGTCAGAGATCACATTCGTTTCTGTCTCGTGGTGTGAGTGTTTCACTTCCGTCAAGTGTGAACACAGCTGGCTAGGTCTGGCTAGCATTCAACTCATCAGCTGATT
>NW_015186644.1:0-1136 GCF_001447785.1 Gekko japonicus
ATTAACTTGCACAATTGGAAATCAGAGCTAGAAAAGGAGTCCAGTTGTGCCTTAGAGGTCAACAGAATTTTTGGTGTAGAAGCTCTCAAGAGCCAGAGCTCACTTTCTCAGAGGCCAACTTGCCAACGTGTGCTGCCTCTGAACCTGTAGGTTCCATTTATCTCTCGCAGCTGATCGCAACTGATAGACCCAGCCTCCGTGAGTCAAAGCAGCAGCTTTATACAGAGTCAGACCACTGGCCCAGACTGTCCTTTCCAAGGGGCGTCGGGGCCAATGTTCCCTCTGAGCTGAGTTAGTGTGAGCCGGCTCACAGTTCTTTAGCCTCCAGCTCACACATTTTTGTCTTAGCTCAGGAAGGAGGGCTCCAGAGCAAACTAATTTATGCAGCAGCCAAATCGCTCGCTCACAGCTTTAATGCCAGTAGCTCACCAGGTAGAATTTTGGCTCACAGGACTCCACAGCTTAGAGGGAGCATTGGTCGGGTCTCCGGAGTTTCAGGCAGAGAGAGGTTTTTCCTAAAACCTACTGCCTCCTTTAACTGGACATACCGGAACTTCAACCTGGGGCATTCTGAGTGCAAAGTACGCACTCTGACGCTGAGCTGTTATCTTTACCCTCGACTAGTAATAATAATTTATTGTGTTTGTGGCTTCCCTTGTTATGAGTTTTGTAATTTATTTATTTACTTTATTCCAGTCAGTCAGTCAACCTTTATTGGCACAGATAAAAGACAGCATGGATCACATTTAAAATGCATATCAAAATTATGTAAATATAAACAGTCAGTCCACCGGGGCTTATTTATACCCCGTCGTTCCAATGGGGACCCAGAGCGGCTCACGTCGTTCTCATCTCTTCTGTTTTACCCTCACAACAACCCTGTGAGGTAGGTTAGGCTGAGAGTAGGCGACCGCAGGGTCACCCAGTGAGCTTCCCTGTCAGAGTGGGGATTCGAACCGGAGTTTCCCGGTTCCCAGTCCGACACTTCAGCTGCTATACCGCACCGTGTTTGAGATTCTTTGTGGGCGGAGGGCAGGGGCGAATTGGGTAAGGAGACAAAATGACAGGACGTTCCAGAACATGGCTGACTAAGCAAAAGTGGTCTAGTCTCAGAATCATAGAATCATAGAGTTGGA
>NW_015186645.1:0-1111 GCF_001447785.1 Gekko japonicus
CTGCAAAAGACTCCCTAGAAGCAGCGTTTTAGTGCGGCGCTGCAATTTGGGCCGAAAACAAAATGGCGGCCACAATAGAATGATCGGAACAAACACAACAAGAACCTTCTTCCTCAGCTATACTTAGTTATCTAAAATCCATGGAGGCAGGCATATTACAAAAAATCTACAGTCTCTCCTTCCAGTTGGAAGATATGCAGACCTCCTTGCACCAAGCGGCCCAGAAAGCAGAGGAAGCTTTAGAGACAGGCATCTCTAATCAAGTGGAAATTAAAGCTTTACAAGAAGCCTCAGCCTTCCAAAAAGATCATTTGATCTCCCTTGAGGCAGATATGAAGGCTGCCAATTTGAAATTTAGAGGCCTGCCAGAACAGGCAGAGGAGAACAAAGTTCTAATGGCTCAACTTATAGCAAAATCCTTAAACTTAGAGGAAGGAGTTTTACCAATCCTAACATATGCAGCTCACCTAGGACCCATTCCAAAAATTGCTTGCCCAAAACCGAGAGATATAATAATCACCATTCCTGATGCTAGAGTGTGTCAAATGATTCTAGAAGCAGCCAAACAACCAGGACAGTTTCAATATGGCATCACCTCTGAGAAGACCTTGCTATACGAAGAAACCTAAAACCAATCACTACCAAACTACAAAAAATGAAACAGAAGTACAGATGGCTCCCTTCTGGGAAATTATTTGTGGCTCATCAAGGCCTACGTCTCTATGCATGGGATGAAAAAAGTGGCCAAAATTTACTGCAAGCCTTAGAACAGGAGTTTCCCATGGAACAAGGAAGTGATCATTGCCAAAAAGAGCTTCTTTTTGTATGGCCTGTAAACAGCACACAGTACTGTAAATAACTTTCTAAACCCCTTAGGATATAATCTCATTGGTATTCCTCATGAGAGCTGATATGAGTGATAAGTTCCTTGAGGAAAATGGTTATGAAATCTCTTCTTTACATATAGAACCATAGAATCAAAGAGCTAGGAGGGACATCCAGGGTCATGTAGTCCAACCCCCCACAGAATGCAGAAAATTCACAAATACCTCTCTCGAGTTTGGTTCGTTCCCTGGTTGTGCACCCAGACGACTGTATTGGAACAGTCTCC
>NW_015186646.1:0-1100 GCF_001447785.1 Gekko japonicus
CAGGACCCCCCAGAACCCACCCAACAGCTCTCAATGGAGAAGGAGGCTGACCAGATGGGTGCAGTCCTTGCATACGCGTGTGCAGCAGTGGGGGCACTCAACCTCCAGATGCAGGCAGCATGGCAACAGTGGGAGGAGGCGACAGAGGCCAGAAGGAGATGGAGGAGTGCCATGACTCGAAGATATGCAGCCAGGCATCGAGCCTGGTCAAGGCGGCAGCAGGCCAATAGGACAAGGGACACAGTCCACCTCATCCGTCTAGCAGAGGAGGGCCCACCCCGCTGCTGGTGGGTATACCCAAGGTCCACGGAGAGGTGAGTGACATTTGTCACCCATTTCTGGGAGGATGAGCAGTGGCTGAAGCACTTCAGGATGTCCAGGTAATGCAGGCCATCCCCTGGCGCGTGGTATGCTGGGGACTAGTGCCAGTGTGGGAGTGGGACAGACCGCCATGGCCGTCAAACACCAGAAAGATGAGTAGGCAAGGGCACACAGAGACCAAACCTGCCACCAGGGGCAGTGACATTCCAGCAAGGTCTCCAACCTCCATCCACCCTGCTGACAGACAAGGGTGGTGCTCGGATATGTCCACCCACATACCCATATGGCAGAGGTGTGGCCGAGTCCAGCACTCCACACCCTGAGCCCTGGGCACATTGGCACATTGGCAACACATGCCTGGCTCCAGTACTATCCACAATGGCTGGGGGAACCTTGGTGTCACAGCCACCACAGGCCAAGGGGAAGGGGGGCATGACAAGTGGGCCTCACGACCACCACATGCTTAGCACATAGCTGTGACTAAATGATGTCTCCACAGGTCATCATTCACCTGGCTGGTGGACGCCCTCCGGGATACACTCCAGTGAGAGCGGATGGAGATGTGTGTCCCCATGTCAGCGGAGGAGCGTGTTTCTGTGGAGTGTGATGGATGGCCAGCACCATGTCCTACAGAACTGTAGGCCAGCAGTTCGATCTAGCGTGCTCCACCATGGCTGGCATCGTGGTGGAAGTCATGTGGGCAATGGGGCAGGAGCTAATCCATAGAGTGGTCTATCTCTGGAACCCGGGCAGGGTGAAGACCGGGGAGGTTGGTCTGG
>NW_015186647.1:0-1112 GCF_001447785.1 Gekko japonicus
AATTAGTGGCTTAATATAATGATCCCTTACACTCTAAAAAAAAGCTGCATTAAAGCAAAACATGAAAAGATGTATCAATCCCATTAAGGCTGCAATGGAAAATTCTATTGGAATAAAGCCTATTCAAAAATAAGAACATAAGAAGAGCCCTGCTGGATCAGACCAATGGTCCATCTAGTCTAGCATCTTGGGTTGACACTTTCATTGAACTATCCACTATGACCCTAAGATCTTTCCCCCTCTCAGTCTCAGCAAGTTCAGACCCTGTTAGCCTATACCTGAAGCTGGGATTTTTGGTCCCAATTTGTATCACCTTACACTTACTAACAGAGAATGTCATTTGCCACATTGCCGTCCAATCACCCAGTTTGTGGAGGTCCTCCTGGAGCTTTTCACAGTCAGCCTTGGATTTCACCATCTCGAATAATTTGGTGCCACTACACTACTCATCCCTAGTTCCAGATCATTGATGAATCAATCAAATAGTACCAGTCCCAATACCAATCCTTGTGGGACCCCGCTGCTTACTTACCTCCATTGTGAGAACTGTCCATTGATTCCTACTCTTTGCTTCCTGTCATTTAATTAAGACCCATCCTCTTATCCCATGACTGCCAAGTTTATTCAGGAGTCTTTGGTGAGGTACCTTGTGAAAAGCCTGTTGAAAGTTCAGATATATAATGTCTACCAGGTCACCATTGTCTACATGCTTTTTTACTTTCTCAAAGAATTCCAAAAAGCTGGTGAGGCAGGACTTCCCCTCAAAGAAGCCATGCTTTGTCCCTCATTGTGCCTAACAATTCTATCTTTGATTACAGTTAATACTAATTTGCCTGGAAAGTTAGGCTGAGTGGCCTGTAATTTTCCACTTCTCCTTCAGTGGGGGAAGGCATCCACACTGGTTAGGCCACGCCTCCTCTCACTCCAGGCAGGGCTATGCAAATTTTTGAGCATGCCCAGTAGGACAGAGCGTGGATGTCCCTCCAGTTCGATAGCCCTGGCGCTTCAGGAGGGTCGTCAGAGCCTAGCTCCACTCTCTACTTCAGTTACAAAGTAAATAAATAAATAATAAAAAAGGAGAACTTAAAGATGGACTTGAAGTCTTCAAAAAG
>NW_015186648.1:0-1070 GCF_001447785.1 Gekko japonicus
CTTGCAACAATTTCCATTTTATTCTTGCCTTTTTTGCGTTCCAGATAAAATGTTTTGTTAATTTATCTAATTCCTGGAAAGTTTTATTTCTCTTTAATATTGGAATATTTTGAGCTAAAAATAGAAATCTGGGTAGTACATTCATGTTCACTACAGCTGTCCTTCCCATGAATGAAAGTTGTAAGTTTTTCCATTTATTCAAATCATTCTTTATATCCATTAGTAGTTTATTGTAATTATCTTCTATTAGGTTGCTGTTTCTACTAGATATTATAATATCCAAGTATCTGACTTTTTAAACTATCTCCATGGGTGATATTTTTTGTATTTCATCTGTTGTATCTATGGGGAAGTTTTTAAGTATCAACTTAGTTTTCTTATAGTTAATTTTCAGACCCGCTATCAATCTGTATTCTTGAATTACTTTCAATAATTGTATATAAGAATCTTTAGGGTTTTCCATTATAAATGCTAGGTCGTCTGCAAATGCTAACAGTTTGAATTCTTCACCTTTTAATTTGAGGCCCTGTATCTTCCCATCGTTTCTCACTTGTTCATTTAAAGTTTCTAGTGCAAATATAAATAGTAATGGAGACAGGGGACAACCCTGTCTAGTTCCTTTTTGTATCTTTATCCTTTGTGTCAAATCTCCATTCAAAGCAAATTGCGCAAATTGTTCTTTATGAATTGCATTAATCATTGTGAGAAATTGTGTTCCACAATCCCATGTCTCTAGTTTTTGCAAAAGAAATTTCCATAACAAGTTGTTGAATGCCTTTTCTCCATCTAAAAACATTAATAATATCAGTTGCTTGTCAGGATGTATCTCATAATATTCTAGCACATTAATAATAGTTCTTATGTTATCTTTCATATGTCTTGGTAAAAAACCTGTTTGATCAGTATGAATAGTTTGTATCAAGACTTTTTTCAATCTAGCCGCTAGAATACTTGCAAATACTTTATAATCCGCATTTAGCAGAGAAATAGGTCTGTAGTTTTGGGTTAGATTTCCTTCCGAGTTAGGTTTATGTATCAGTGTAATATCATTAATATGTCCGACTGTATCC
>NW_015186649.1:0-1051 GCF_001447785.1 Gekko japonicus
GGAGATTTCAGGCAGGGATGCATCGGAGGACTTTTGTGCCCGTGCATTGCACCAGGTGTCCCCGGCCTCTGGTTGTCCCCTGTTCCCGTGGAGTAGTGCATTGTCGACCCCCTTCCTGACGGAATTGCCCCATAAGGGCTGTTTGGCATGCAATGCTGCATCTACACAGGTGACATTTGTGAGCCTTGGGCACAGGTCTCTTGCTGCGGATGGGCATCGCCGCTGACAGGTTCCCATCTGTGAACTTGTCACAATGGTCACATGGGCTTTAAAAAAAATGGCGTGTGCAGGTTTTTGATGCACCCCTAACTGAAGGGCAGGGAAGCTGAGATGGCCTTCGAGTGCCGCTTGCTAGAAATACGGAGCTGGGATCTATGCTAGCTGTGTCCGCTCCGCGTTTTGAGATTCTCCAAGCCCCTTTAGTAAAGCGCGTTGGGGAGATTATACATTGGCTGCCCTTAGGAAGGGAGCAGACATACAGTTCTCCACAGAAACTGCTGGGATGTTGGTCTACACCAAGAATAGGGCACAATGGAGGGGGAGGGTCTTGCCCACCGCCGGGGGACTCTCAGAGCATGTGATTAAATGCACGTGGCCCTGAAGTGACCAGAATCGATTGTATAAGAAAAGACGATCGTAGGGAAAAATTGGCATAGTCTTCATGTGCGGGCTACGACCTCCCTTGCAGACCTGTTTTAAGTGGTGGTGGTGGTAACGTGGTTATTATTTGGACGGGAGACCGCCATGGAAGACCAGCATTGCTACGCAGAGACAGGCCATGGCAAACCGCCTCTGCTCGCCTTGAAAACCCCGCCCGCCAGGGATCCCTATAGCCCAGCTCCAACTTGATTCTGCTTTCCACGCTCCCCCAAGGCGAGGGGCTCCACGAAACAGATGTGTTCTTACCGCTGCTGCTTCAGATGAGCGGTCGGCTCCCCTTGTGGGGGGTCTCCCCCTTGGGCAGACAAGAGCCTTCCCCCTTACTTGTGGCCCTGCCAGGGAGAGAAACACTTTGCTGGCCTGGAGGCGAGGAGCAGTAGAATTAGAGCCT
>NW_015186650.1:0-1083 GCF_001447785.1 Gekko japonicus
GCAGGGACCATAGGATGTACCTTCCATCTCGTTATGCTGGAAAGGTCTACCAGTACTACGTGTTGCTGTTTGGGTTGGTCACAGCTCCCAGGGTGTTTACTAAGTGCATGGCCCCTGTGGTGGTCCACCTACACCTACAAGGTTGTACCATCTTCCCATATTGACTGGCTCTTTGTGGCAGAGTTGAAAGATGCATTTGCCAAGCAGATAGCTCTTGCACTTCCAGCGTGCAAGGTTTAGGTCGAACCATAAATCGCAAGAAGTCTGAGTAAAACTGGTACAGAGTATCCAATTTACTGGAGCCAAACTGGACTCCACTATGACTAGGGTCTATCTTCCAACCTGCAGGGGCTCTGTAATTAAGACCTTAGTACGAGCTAATTAATATGAACTAATTAATTAGTATGAGCTAATTAAGACCTCAGTACAAGCTCAGTCCATTCAACGATTGCTTAGGTTTAATGGCCTCAACCACAGCTGTACTGCTCATGGCTAAATTTTTTATGCAACCACTGCAATTCTGGTTTGTGTCTAGGTTCAGGCCAAACCATCATTCTCCACGTCAATATTTTTCCATACCTCGAGAAATCATAAAGTCTTTTGCCTATTTTCTTCCCCAACGCATCCTCTCCAGTGGATGGATGTCAGGTGGGCATTATTGTTCTACTTAAAGAGAATGCAACTCCATCAATTTGTTTATCTCTTATATGGGACACAATAAGGGAAGACTGGTTTCCTCTCGATCCCTGTCTAGATGGATCGTAACAGCAATAAAACTGTGTTACAAACAAGCAGGTGTGCCCTTCCCACTTCATGCCCATGCCCATTCCACACAAGCATTGTTGTCATCACCTGCCCTCCACAGAGGCCTACTGCTCCTGGAGATCTGCAAGTCAGCCATGTGGTCATCCGCAGACACATTTGCAAAGCACTGTGCCCTTGATCTGCAGCTAAAGGAAGGAGGCGGATGAGAGGGAGGCTGTTCTACAGGCCTTGTTCAGTTAGATTTACAGGTGGGAATTTCACCCTACCTCCTATCATATAGCTCAGTAAAATCCCAATGGGGGACTGCACAGAAGACTG
>NW_015186651.1:0-1100 GCF_001447785.1 Gekko japonicus
ACTTGAGCCACCGCAGCTCCTTTGTGTGGCAATAGGTTTAAACAATTCTGCTGCTCAAGATATATGTATCAAGGAGCTGCTAAAGGATAAAGAAACGGCAAGGCATTATACCCTCCTGAGCGCCCTCCTCTCCCCAAACCCCACCCTACCCGGGAACCCCCCCCAAAATCTCCTGGAATTTCCCATCCCAGAGTTGGCATTAGGGAAGCCAGCCTCCAGGTGGGACCTGGGGCTCCCCTGGAATTGCAGCTCATCTCCAGACTGCAGAGATCAGTCCCCCTGGAGGAAATGGAATCTTTGTAGGGTGGACTTGATGGCACTGTACCCCACTGAGGTCCCCGTCCTCCCCAGGCTCCACCCCCAACTCTCCAGGAGTTTCCCAACCTGGATCTGGCCACCAGTGACCAGGGGGGACCTAGGTAGCCTGGCCACCCTATTAATGAGAGCTTCATGCACTTGGTAGTCCATGTCCCAGGAGTAGCGATTTGGTGAAGGGGGCACCTGACAGACGAGAGTGTAAGTTCTGACCATAATGTAAGCTTGGTAACATCGGTATTTGACAAAGTGTGCCTCGCACATGAAAGCTCGTACCTTGAATAAACCTTTGTTGGTCTTAAAGGTGCCACCGGACTCTAAATTCGTTCTACTGACTCAGACCAACACGGCTGGCCACTTGGTAACATCTAGTTAGCCTTCCCCCCCCCATGCCTCTTTCTGGCATGTTCATGGGCTGCCGTCTAGCTGTTTGTAAAAGAAGAATAATGGGAAATGCAACCCCTCTCAAGGTGCGCAGGGGAGAAAGACGATACTTCCCCTATCAGCTGAGATTTAATACTGACAAAACAGGCAAAGCATGTCAGATCAATTTGTAGTTCTGGCTGATTTCCGAGCAACATGCCAGTCCTTCCTACAAAACCCCCATTGTCTGCCGTCCTTGGGGCTCGTTCCTAGAAATGACGGAAGACGCAAAGCGAAATACAGTTTTACGGATTAAAGATTAGATGCTAATGCAGGGCGGTGTTTAGCGGAGCAGAATGAAAATGGTTATTAAAGACTTATGAGCTGCTTAGGATCAAGGTAGAAGCGAATTTACGTACGTA
>NW_015186652.1:0-1075 GCF_001447785.1 Gekko japonicus
GCCTGCTGACCTTGGAAGACAATTATAGTTTCCCGCTGCCCCCTGGTAGGACCACAGGCCTGAAAGCAAATAGATAATATAATACAGCTGGCAAAGCACTAGAGTTATCTGTTCCATGTGACTGACCCTAGAGAAGAGCAATGCTGCTGTGTTTTGTACTGGCTGGGCTTCCAAGATGTTTTAAAAGGCAGCCCCATGTACAGCTTGCTATAGGAGTCCAGTCTGTAGGTTATAACAGTATGGATCAGCACAGGCGCATCAGCATAATCTAGATAAAAAGCCAGCTTATGAGTTACATGAAATTGCACAAAAGCACTCCTAGCAAAGGTACCAACCTGCTTATCCATTAAGAAGGTTGAGTCCATGTCATCTACCATGGACAGAAATGAGATTGGTAATTCAGATCCAGCTTTAAAATTAACTGTTTTTTTCTTTCTATCTATGGTTTTGTTAAATACAGCGTTAAAATCACCTAGCAAACATATTTCTTCAGATGAATAGTTTGCTAATATATTTTGTAGTTGTTCGTAGAAGATTTTTTGTCCCTGATTGGGCGCATATATATTAACAATTAATAATGGTCTGACCCCTCTTTGAATTTTAACTATTAAAATCTCCCATCTTTATTTTATCTTATCTCATATTTAATTTAGTATTTCCAATGCCCTTCCTGAAAATAGTTCCATCATAGGTAACTACCCCATGTTTTCTGCAATGAAAACTAAAGCAAAGAATACAATGAGTGTGCAGTGGGGGAAATCACCCATGTGGAAAGCTCTCATTCACTGCCAAGCACTCCCCCCCCCCCATTTTAGCTTGGAGGCTTCCAGCAGCTACACATGCCTCCAGCAGTGCCATCCTAAACAGAGTAACATACTCCTAAGACGACTGAAGTCATGGGCTTTCTGTATTTCTACTTAAGATGGCACTTCAAGCATACTTGGCATGTTTATTTTCTCCTATGATATTCTTAAAACACCTGTAATTTCCTGCCATATGTTCATTGTAGCTTTCTAGTCTGTCCATATTTGGATGACCTCTTCCCTATGCGCCACAGCTCCTTCTTGCTTTCCCT
>NW_015186653.1:0-1087 GCF_001447785.1 Gekko japonicus
ATTGTAGATCAAAAGATCACGCCATTTGTAGTTTCAAACGCTTGACCTCCACACGCTTGTCCCGTACTGGAACACGCTCCACACGCTCTGAGTCCAGTACTGGAACACAACAGTGAGACTGTCGGGGCATCAGAATGCCTCAATCCACCAGCAGCGTGCCGGAGGAGAGGCGATCTTCGGCGCCCCATGGCTAGGAACCCTTCATGAGGGTTCCAGGGGAGTGCGTACGATCGCGTCCCCTCTCCATCTGCCAGATCACGGATCGCACCCTCAGGAGATCCCGAGCGGTGCGTCCGCCATTAGAGTGCCAAAACTGGAAGAGGACACTTTTTTTTACAGGTCAGAAGAATGACAAACTTCGACCATATCAGTGTGTGAACAGGTCTGTCTTTTAGACAGAGATGCAAATGGTATTATAGAGCTGCCATTGCTCAGGCGATTCATGCTAGTATCTTGTGTCCCACTATGGTCATCAGAGAAGTCATATCTAATATACTTAAGCATCTTCCCCGAAGAAGTTATCGTCGTCGTTATCATCATCATCTGTATCCTGCTCTCCCCCACTAATGTGGGGCTCACAGCAAGTTCCAATTCATAATAAGTAAAACATATATTAGGATCAGATATATTGATAATTATTATTACGGACTGAACCCAGCTGATGAGTTGGATCCAGCCAGTTTTTCCCCCACTCGGTCCTCTCCATTTCCCCTTCTTACCACAGCCCGGATCCAATATGATGTTTTCCTATGTAAGTTCTATGATTCTCCGACATACCATTTCTTGGTAGTCAGAGGGTACCCCTCATTCCTTTTGCGGCAGCTGGATGCAAACCCCTGGAAGGAGTTGTTGGAGTGTGTCGTCTCCCACCTCCTTCTTCCCTTGGAAGTTCGCTGTTTCTCCCCAAGATCTCAGCTGATGTTTAACAGACCCCCATGAACAAAACACATCACACTACGGGAGAACTGCAGTGAGAAAGGGAAATCTGTTAATTAATGGATTAAATAAATTAGCTGTGGCCCTGAAGATGCTACTGAACTGGAATCTTGCTCTTCTGTTGCAAACCAACACAGCTACCCACCTGAAA
>NW_015186654.1:0-1093 GCF_001447785.1 Gekko japonicus
TAAACATCTATAGTTTCCCAGGCATGTTATGTGTCTCAGGGCTTGGACCTACTACATCTACATATGTCATTGCATGCTGGTTTGGGTATCAGGTGGTCTTGGCACATTGCCCTGATACTGCTGGGTTGGCAAAAAATGCCCCCCCCTCAGTTTCTACTGGAGGGATTCTCAGAGACTTTGATTCTGCCCTGCTGGGCTTCTGTCCTTGCTTTTCTTGCTGTTTCCCCCCTCCATTGGAAACAATGGAGTATGGGGGCACCTTCTTTAGGGCGGGCATAACTTGAACCCTGTAAACCCAATCTTCACCAAACCTAAAGGGCAGGTAGAGGAGAGTCAGCTGGAGATGCACTGTGAGTTTGGTGTCTCTAGCACACCGGGGGTGTGTGTCATTCATTACATTTATGAACCTGTTCCTCATTTCCCCAGAAAGCACTTTCCTGGGGGCACCTTCTTTGGAGTGTTGTTTAATTTAATTTAAAGTTTAAATACCTTCCCTTTCCTCTCAGGTGTCACACTGCAGAGGCAGTATGAGTTCAAGAGAAGAGGGAAGGTATTTAAAGTTTAAATATCTTCACGTTGCTGGGAAGTCATACGGCAGTGACCACACTGACTCTGCAAGTAGCCAAGCCCAAATAAAAGCTAAATAATATCAGCTTTTATTGGGGCAGCTACTTTGGTAGCCAAATACAGATCTCTGATCTTTATTCGACTGAATAAATAACCGAAAAATACTGATAAGTTATTTTACAGGTATTTAATTGGCTCAGTATATACTGAGCACACACCCCTACTAATGATATTCATTTTTTAATCACTGCTACTGGATATCTTATTCTGAATCTGCCCCCACTGTGTGGATCAAAAATTGGCACAATGGGTCCCAGTTTAGAAAAGGGATACTTCAGTTTTCCAGAAAAATCTCCAAAAATTTTAAAAATATTGGGGGGTTTGTTAAACTTTTTAAAAAGCAAACTGATTGGCATTTTAGGTTGCCTAGCAACTCCATACCAGTGAGCATTTAAAAAGAAGCATAAAGATCAGCCAAAGGAAGAGGGGAGGAGGAGGTAATGGTGGGAAGAGAAAAGGTGTGGGG
>NW_015186655.1:0-1068 GCF_001447785.1 Gekko japonicus
TGGGCAGGGCAAGTAGCACATTTCGGAGCAGCTTTCCCAAAGATAGCTCTCCCCCTTCTCCCGGAAGACCCCAGAATTGTTAATTTCCAATTACAACATCAAACATATTTTATTCCTTTCAGAGCAAAAAAACAACAACCCTTAGGCGAACGAGAGATAAATATCTGGTCCAGTCTGTTGGGTATTTCAGCTGTGCTGGCTTAACTGAAATAAACAGGCATCGCTCGTTCTATTTCGGGCTTGCCATTTGTTTCCCATTGACATTACCACTGCCTGGATGGGAGGGGTTCCTAATGATTTTTGACTATTTATTTAATTTAACTTCATTTATGCTCCTTCTTTCTCCCCAGTGGGGACCCCAAGTGGCTGACATTGTTGCCCTCTCCTCCATTTTATCTTCACAACAACCCTGTGAGGTGGGTCTGTCCAAGAGTGTTTGTCTGGCCCTGAGTCACCCAGCGAGCTTCTATGGCACGAGTGGGGATCTGAACTCGGGCCTCCGAGACTGTAGTCCAGTACTGTAATCCAGGGGTCCCCAACCTTTTTGAGCCAGGAGGCCCCTTTGGAATTCTGGCCCCGTGTGGTAGGAGCAGCCACAAAATGGCTGCCATAAAATGGCCGCCGCAGGAGGCGGGGCCAGTCACGAAAGGGCTACTGCGGATTACCGTCAGTCACACAGTGAAGATCCTTGTACCATGGTGGCAGCTCCCGCCAAAGCAGTGCTTTTAAAAATCTGCACTGCCAATCAAATCTCCAATGGCCAATCAGAAGCGTTGCTGGGCAAAAGCCCCGCCTGGCCTCACCCACTTTGTAAAAACACTTGGCAGACACCACATTGGGGACCACTGCTCTAGCCATTGTACCACACTAATTATTTTTTTGTGGTAAGCATTTTGTGTGTGTGTGTGCGCATGCCTAGACGTCATGGTTGACTTCTGACAGTCCCTGGGCTTGGACGTTTCAGAGAGGTGGCTTGCTATTTCCTGCCTCTGCGTCCCAGTCCAGGTATTCCCTGGAGGTCTCCCCTCCAAGTACTCGTCAGGGTCAGCCCCGCTTAGCTTCCAAGAT
>NW_015186656.1:0-1087 GCF_001447785.1 Gekko japonicus
CAATTTACGTTGGTGGAGTTCCAGTGGTTCCTGGCCAACAATGTCATTCAGCATGTTATGTCTGCTCCCTTCCACCCCTCAACCAATGGGCAAGCTGGGAGAATGGTGCGGACAATGAAGGACAGATAACCCAGGGAAACTGGGACCGATTTCACACAAGAGTTGTGCTGTGGTCGCACCTCCCTTTGCCCAACTTCTATTGGTCAATTTCCCACTTGAAGCCATGCGGCCGCATTTTGACCCGCAGCTTTGCCCGATTTTCCCCGTGGTTCCGTGATCCTGTTTTTTGAGGATCACGAAACCACAGGGGAAATCGGGCGAAGCCATGGGTCAAACTGCGGCCACGCAGCTGTGAGTGGGAAATTGACCAATAGAAGCGGGGCAAAGAGAGCCACGAATGTGGTACAGCTCTTGTGTGAAATCAGTGAAATCAGCATGTCATGCCCCACTCTCCAGTGGGGTGCATCCCAGTGGAGCTCCTGATGAAGTGGTGGCTCTCCACGCAGCTTGACAGACTGCATCCAGACCTGTCTTCAGAGGATCCTCCATGACCCGACACAGGGGGAGAAGTGAGAGCATGCCAGCTGGGAGACATGGTCTACACACAGAACTACAACGAGGGGCTGACCTGGGTTGCAGCCACAGTATCCAGGGCAATGGGGCTGGTGTCATACGAGGTGGCCATCCTCGAGGGCCAGGACCTGCGGTGCCACCTGGATCAACTTTGGCACAGGTGGTGGGGAGAGAGCACTGGCAGCTGGAAGCAATCACACGGCAACCACTCCTGAGGCCATGATAGCACATGATGCTCAAGAGACAATTTCACAGCAGGTTCCAGATGACCCCATGACTCAGCTGTTGGAGATGAGTGGCACTAGGGTAAGCCTTCCTGTCCCCAGCGCAGAGACTCCCATGGCACCAGCAGCCTCACGGCTGGCCACACGGGACTGTAGCTTGCCTGAACCAAGCAGTGAACTGAGATGTTCTCAGAGCATGAGGGCACCACCCTGCTACCAGCAGGACTATGTTTGCAATCGGGTGCAACACTATCTTGGGGAGAGGGGTGTTGTGTATTCTTCAAGAGAAC
>NW_015186657.1:0-1068 GCF_001447785.1 Gekko japonicus
CTCCAGACCAGAGTCCGCTGCTCTGAACACCATGCTGGCTCTTAATGGCCGTGATCACATGGGCAGTTTGGTCTGACACAGGCACTCCTCCCCTCTGGATCAAATGGGTGCAGTCAGACATCCACATCTGTCAGGCATTCCCCTGTCATAGGACGACTTAGAGCTGGGTTAAAAAGGCACCACCACATCACAAGTGGTGTTTTCGGATGGCCAGATATCTGAACGTGGTCAAGCGTGCACGGAACAGGTTTGGCAGTCTGAACCTTCAGCTCCATTCTGCCGCTAGGGAGGTGTCTTTTTTTAATGCCTATATGTGCATATGCATGCACGCACACATGCACATGTACATGCGTGCATGCGCTCCTATGCACATGCATGAATTTTGGAATTTTTGGCAGTGCACTCCGTGGCTGAGGTGCTGTGATAATGTGGATGCTTTACGATGGGATGTCTCCATGAGTAACCTGTAGCAGGGTGTGCTGTGTGGCTGATATGCCCCGCAACACTTTAAACCAGTTCAATTTGAGGCGGCACCATATTGCGCCAAGCCGCCAGTGTGGCCACGGCCAATGATGAAACCAAACTAGAATAAGAAAGAGAAGCAGCTCAAAGGGACACTGATGAGATTTCTGTGCACATTCCTCCCAGCCAAGAAGAAAGGACTTGGAAAAAGTCTAAACGCAGCAACTCTGGGTCCTGAAATTCCCGTCTCTCGATCTGATGCTACCCACCACAACTATGACATTCAAGGCACTGTATTTATAAAAGGAGCCATCCAAGCATGTCTGTTTATGCCAGCCGGCTGTGTCTCTAAATAAATGAGTCCTAAACAATGCTGAGGACTTTTTCAGCATCTGTCTCCACCCCATAATTTTACCTCCATGGCCATTTCGAAGCACTTTTTTTTTGTTTTCCAGCTCCCCCCCCCCTTTTTCTTTTTAAAGTTCTCCTCAGCTCATACCTTGAAGCTTTCTGAACTCACAGTGGAATTCTGAAAGGTGACCATCTTTTTTTAAATTATTATTATTTATTTCTAAATTAAACCTCTATAGGGTCGGGGGAAGGGAA
>NW_015186658.1:0-791 GCF_001447785.1 Gekko japonicus
GGCTTCTCTTATGTTCTTAAGAGTTGCCGCTTTCATCCCTGCCTTGGTCCGTTTGCGTGATACGACTTCTCCCAGCGCCTGGGACATCCTGTCCCCAGTACAAGGCTGCTGCACATCTGACAGCTGCACGGCATGCAAAAACCAAGCCCCCTTTTCCCCACCAAGTTGCAGTCATGCCAGCGGGAATTTGTGCCTAATTAAGATCTGACTGTTGCTCAGTTGTAAAAGGAACAGGAGGAGTGCTATCAGAGGAGACATTTTGGCGACCCTAAACACGGCAGTTGTTTAATAAGCTACGGACACATCTGGTTGCCTTAGCATGCTGCATCTTGCGTGCACAGGATGTGAGATATGAAGCATAAAATATATGAGTAAAAACAGGCAGATAGACAAGCACTCGCACTAAACCTCATTCTGTTAAGTTGTAGCCCTGAACTGGAACACTGAAGCAGAAAGTTGTATATAGAGATCCTGTCCGCTGTTGCAATTTGACCACTTTACAAATGAATCACTAGCATTGTACTAGTGGGCTCTGATGCCCTGAGCTAGGTTTGCCAGCCCTGGGTGGGGAAATAGCTGGAGATTTTGCAGGGGTGGAGCCTGGGGGAAAAGCCATAGAGTTGCCCCTCCAAAGCAGGGGAAAAAGCCATAGAGGCGCCCCTCCAAAGCAGGGAAAAAAGCCATAGAGTTGCCCCTCCAAAGCAGCCATTTTCTCCAGGGGAGCTAATTTATGTCATCTGGAGATCAATTGTAATATCGGGCGATCTCTATGCCCCACCTGGAGGTTGGCA
>NW_015186659.1:0-1070 GCF_001447785.1 Gekko japonicus
ATCTGTCTGAGAGATGTTCTCCTCCATTAATCTGTCTGAGAGATGTTCTCCTCCTCCCCGCCGTGAAAATCAAGTCAAGCGTATGCCCAGCCTGGTGAGTGGGGGCCGCTACATATTGGGTGAGTCCTAGTGCCGCCATGGATGACACCAGGTCCATCGCTGGAACAGAGGCCGGCATGGACATTGAAGTCGCCCAAGACTATCAGCCTAGGGTACTCCAATGCCTAGCCAGACATGGCCTCGACCAGAGACGGCAGGCTATCGGCTGGGGCGTTGGGGGGCCGGTACACCAATGGCAGCGGCCGGTACACCAATGGCAGCTTGGGGCGGTAGGGAAGAAATCTCTGGCATCTCATCATTGCTGAGCACCCTCCCTTCCCCAAGCTCCACCCTCTTGAGGCTCCAGGAATGTCCCAACCTACAGCGGGCAACCCTAAAAACGATACTAGAACCAAGGCTAGAAGTCCAATGCTTTCATACATAACACGCTGCAACCCACCCACTCACCTCCTGAGCTGTTGGTACTACCGATGTATTATTTCTATACCAAATCATTTCTGTCCTGCCTACCTTCTTGGCTCAAGGCCCTTGCGGTTCCATTGTTGCAGACTGTCCATCCATAGCATACCAGGCATTCATCCTGCAGTAGAAGGTTAATGAGTCCTGCGCGAGGATTTGAATCTGGGTCTCCCTACTGGTTCGCCCAGGGCTCAGCAGACCAGGGTTCAAATCCCTGCTCTGCCACGAAGCTCGGGCACTTCCAGCCTAACCTACATCGCAGGATTGTTGTGAGGATAAAATGGGCACGAGGGGCCATATATGTCGCTGAGGTCCTAGATCGAGGGCAGCGTAAAATCCAATTACTGAACGCCGTCCCTAATCCCTCTCACTGCTACGCTACATGGACCTTCTCTCGATGGACTGTAAACACCTCCTCTTCCTCATGCGACTGGATTCGCTGGGGTTACTTTTTAATGCCACATGATCTCCTGGGTTTACAACTGATCTCCAAATGACAGAGATCTCAGGTTTATAAGCATTGAAAATCCCATATGGCAGCATGATTTTAT
>NW_015186660.1:0-1073 GCF_001447785.1 Gekko japonicus
CCTGGCGTCATATCACCACGGACGAGTGGATGCTCTCCATCTTGACCCAAGGCTACCGTATCCAGTTCCACCAGAACCACTACTCCTGTCTTCGTCTCCACACCCCCTTCCCCACCTCTCCTGGAAGAAGTGTCCGTCCTGCACAAGGGAGCCATCGAGCAGGTACCACTTCATCTGCATGGGAAGGGATTCTATTCCCGCTATTTCACAGTTCCAAAGCGAGTTGGAGGCTTTCGACCAATATTAGATCTAAGGGCGCTGAACTGCTTCGTGACCTACCACTGCTTCCACATGGTGTCCTTGCAGCAAATTATGCCACTTCTCCAGAAGGACGTCTGGATGACCACCCTCAACCTCCAAGACGCGTACTTCCACCTCACCATCCACCCATCCCACTGCCAATACCTACACTTTGCAATTGGCCAACATCACTACCAATATGCATCTCTGCCATTCGGTCTCTCAAGTGCACCGAGAGTGTTCACAAAGACGATGGTGGTAGTTGCAGCCTTCCTTCATCTCAGAGGTATTTCCATCTATCCATACATCAACAATTGGCTCCTGGTTGCGACTTCCAGGGACACCCTAGTCTCAAACATCAACAAGATGCTAACCCTCCTGGAAAACCTGGGTCTGCAAGTAAATCTGGAGAAGTCTCAACTTCAACCAGTCCAGAAAATACACTACATCGGTGCACTACTGGACTCCACAAGTTGCAGAGCCTACCTACCACAAAACAGGGCTGCGGACATCGTGAACCTTGCCACTGTGATGCATACTTGACCCTTGGTAACGGCTTTCCAAATACAGAGGCTCCTCGGTCTGATGGCCACTATTACATCAGTCCTGGTTTTTACCAGGTTGAGAATGCGCCACCTACAACTTTGGTTTATTCGCAATTTCAATCCAGAGCAAGACACACACTCGACCCACCTATCCCCACCAGTCAAGGTATGGGACTCTCTACTTTGGTGGACTACCCGTCCCAACCTTTTCCAGGGAGCACCCTTCCATCCTCCATCACCGGCACCCTACCCACAGACATCTCCCTGTCGGGCTGGGGTGCCCACATG
>NW_015186661.1:0-1067 GCF_001447785.1 Gekko japonicus
TGCACTCCTGCAGGAAATGGCCCCTGCCTTCTTTGTTGTTCAGACCAATTATTCAGGAAAAATTATCAGCAGGCTGGCTATCAGTTCCTGGCAAATGATTATAAAATATTACAATCGATTTACTGAGAAACGGAAAGTCAGAAAGGAGGCATTCTGCAACTATAGCAGTTACATTTGAGTTATTACCTCTTGTTAATATTATTTAGTTGGAAGCCCGCCCATGTGGATCGTCATACACCAGACCGCAAACCCTTCAAGGGTCTATGTGAGATTGTCCTTTTTGTGAAATGGTACATTGACTGATACAACAGACACGATTGATAAAGATCTCGAAACAAGGTCACACCCGGAATCCTTGTCTCGTGACAAATGTATTATTGATTCCACGGCTACATACAGAGTCCGGAGCCGCGTTACTTGTGAGACATTTACATCGCCCCTGCAACTGTTTATACTACATGGCTCCTTTTGCGGGCAGTTCAAAGTTATGAGCCGGGTTTCATCTACGATTCTTTGGTGCATGTTTATGTTGTAACATTGATTGTAAGAATTATTGTTATCATTCTTGTTCGGTCTTTAGACATTTGTTAGTATAATAAAGTTCCTGTTTTAGAGCAGCTTAAAGGTACATAGTGGCTGCACTCCCTTCTACGGCTATCAATTCCTGGCAAGCGATGATGCAAGATTAGAATCCATCCACTGGAAGATGGAGAAACGGAAAGTCAGAAAGGAACCATTCAATAGGGCAGGCGCGGCTCACCTTTGTTACCGATGACTTGGCAGCAGGTGTGGATAGTGGCAATGTGATATCTGAAGGTAACAACTGCTGGTTCTTTGGGAAGAGACTGGGCTGAAACAGTGTGAGAAACGAATGCACAAAAATCATGTGCCAGAGGTGGGCAACTTCTTCATCCAAGGGACGTTCCCAATGATGGCTCTGCTCCCGAGCTTACTTTCTTCATCCCTCCTTTTCTCCCCATTCCCTGTCATCAAAAGTGCAAGTGTATGCTCCTGTGTACACTGTGTCGAACAGATGGGTGCTCTTTTTTGTTGTTGTTCAGTCGCAC
>NW_015186662.1:0-1132 GCF_001447785.1 Gekko japonicus
ACCACTACACCAAACTGGCTCTCTTCACAGCAACGACAATAAAGCTTTCAAGGGTCAAAGCTCCGTTCGTAAGATAAAAGTTAACACCAATTTGGTGTAGTGGTTAGGAGCACGGACTCTAATCTGGGAGAACTGGGTTTGATTCCTCACGCCTCCACATGCAGCTGCCGGTGTGACCTTGGGTCAGTCATAAATTCTTTCAGAGCTGTTCTCTCAAGGGGAGTCAACAGTTCTAAAAAGAGCTCTCTCAGCCTCACCTAGCTCACAGGGTGTCTGTTGTGGGGAGGGGAAGGGATTGTAAGCCACTCTGAGACTACTTCAGGTAGTGAAGGGTGGGGTATAAATCCAATCTCCTCCTCCTCCTCCTCCTTACAGTCTTAAAATCATAATCTGAAATCTGGTTTGCTTTAAGCTTTATGTATTCTAACATGGTTGAGAAATGCTAGCTTTGATTTTATTAGCACTTGCATTTGCAGCTGCTGTGGGGTTTATTTTCAACTCCTTGCTTAATAAAGAAAATTGAAAAAAAATGATACAGCCTGGAGACATCTGGGGTTAAATGGTTTCAAGAGCAATTCTTAAACAACTAATTTCTTAAACAACAAATTCTCTAATTGAATATGAGCGCACATTATCTTTAACAGGAGTTTCAAGATTAGCTGATCTCAAGGCTTTTTTTTTTGTTTTGTTTTGGAAAAACAGTTGCCGGAACTCTCAAGAGGAAAATGACATTTCCAATCTGTATACTGAAAACTCACGAACCTTAAAACGCTTTTTAAAATATTTTGTTGAAGAGGTTCTGGAACTCCGTTCTGGTGCATTCACCCAGAAAAAAGGTCCTGCATCTCTCTTTAAGCATCAAGGCATCCACATGGGGGAGAACTCCGATATATGGTATTTTTACATTAACCGAAAAGCAGATATTTGGCACACAACCAGTCCAAAATGTATCATTTATGAAGGAAGCCCTGAAAGTTCTGCACTTATCAAACACATTTCTTCCAAGAAAGGTGCTTGTGTGTACCTCCCCCCAAATTTACCTTGCTAGGTATGTTAGTCTGGAAATGTGGTTGGTTGAAGGTTCACCCAGTGATCTTCCCAGCCAAGTGTGGATTTCAGCCCAGATTTCCCA
>NW_015186663.1:0-1139 GCF_001447785.1 Gekko japonicus
CAGTGACTACCTGCTTGAAGGGTAAGAACAAATCCAACTGATCTGGTCAAGGTCAGTGCTGTCTACTTAGACTGACGGTGGTTCAACAGCAGCATTCCCATTATAGCAGCGTCTCCCAACCTGTGAGTTGGCATCCAAATAGGGTTGCCAGATACAACCTGGCTCCTGGCGGGGGGGGATCCTTCCTCTTTCCTAGGATCTTCTAGCCATCTGGTCAGTGGGGGAAGCCCCAGCCTGAAAGTGACATCATCGTGACGGGGACGTTGGGGAGGTTCAGCTCTAGTTTTTGGGCAAAACTCTATGACGGCCAGTTTGGTGTAGTGGTTAGGGGAGGCAGACTCTAATCTGGAGAACCGGGTTTGATTCCCCACTCCTCCACATGCAGCTGCCGGGTGACCTTTGGTCAATCAAAGTTCTCTCAGAGCTGTTATCTCAAGGGCAGTTCTTGGGAGAGCTCTCTCAGCTCCACCTACCTCACAGGGTGTCTGTTGTGGGGAGAGGAAGGGAAGGAGATTGTAAGCCACTCTGAGACTCCGAGTGATGGGTGGAATATAAATCCAACCTCCTCCTCCTCTTCCCCTTCTTTTTGGCTTCAAAACCAGAGTTTGACCAAAAACTAGAGTGTCACCCCCCCCCCGACATGATGACATCACTTCCGGGTGACGTCATCGTGACACGGACGTCACAGGGTGACGTGCCCGTTCAAGGATGTGGCTTCCCCCACCAACCAACTAGCTGGCGACAGGCTGGAGACCCAGAAATTGGGGAGAAACCCTCCCAGACCAGGGGTCTGGCAACCCTAGGTCCAAAAGTGGGTCGTGACGCCTCTGAAAGTGGGCCACGGACCACGCCTCCCTAATGGTCCCCTCTGTCCTTTCCACGGCTCTGTTTTGTATTTTGGAAACCAATATCTGACCCTGGGAATGGTATCTTCCATGCCATATAGTAGCAGACATTTTTTTTTTGTTCACTGCATATACATGTCGGTCAAGTTAAGCATGCCCTGCCGATTACTAGAGTGGGTTTGTTACAATCTTAGGGGGGAATTGGAGGAAGTAATGGAGAAGGAGAGGGTGGGGAAATGCCAGAATGTACCCTCTGTACGCAAAGGTTGTGTCCAGGGCTCTTTTTGTAGAAAA
>NW_015186664.1:0-1077 GCF_001447785.1 Gekko japonicus
AAAATTCCATCTTAACAAATTTGACTGAATTGAAACAATATTAAGTAGTTTATTGACAGGAAGAGTAAAAGAATACAATGGAGCATAAGCATTGGAGACCGTGTTTGCGGCCCCAGGGCCAGGAGCAAGTAGAGAAAGGCCATCGGCTGGCTCTGTGCCAGTTGCATGGAGGTCAGGGTGTGTGGCCTGCAGCAGCCCCCAACTGAGCAATCCCTTCTGTGGGCTGGCCAGGGAGGGGCAGGGCTCCAGGTAGACCTGGAGTGGAGGGTCTTCTCCTGGACCTTCCCTATTTAACTGAGCTGCTGCTGGGCCTCTCTGCTCTGTTGGCTCCAGTTTTCTCATCAGCAGCAGTCCCAGATCTTGCTCCTGATTGTGAAACCCAGCCATGTGTTTCTTGAAACCAGCTCTTTGTCAGTGACTAGTAGCTGGGGCCCTTCAGCAAGCTCAGCAAGTGGTGGTGGACAGCAAGATCCAGAGGCAGCGATTTCCAGATGAGTGCAGAGGCAGCAGTGATCCTGTGGTGTGATTTTTGGTGGTGGCCTCATGAGCAGTGCAGGGGCCCAGTGACACTGGGCTCTGTGATAGTTTGGCTGGGGGGGATGAGAATGATCTGCAGCTCTGGCACAGGTACAGAATTGTGGCAATGGAACAGCCGAGCCCAGTATTACAAAGGAGGAGGGCACTCTTGTAGACCCCTTACAGACTTTTCTCTATGGCTACCAGGGGCTTCAGACACGCAACCCCCCAAGATCTCAGTAACTTGTCCATCACTAGGGCATTTTTCCCGGGGGGCCCCAGTAGTTGCCTAAGGCCCGCCACAAGTACTGGGAGTTCAGGGAGTCTACCCTCCAAAGCATCCATTTTCTTCAGGGGAACTGATCTCTGAAGAAGAGCTATAATTCCAGGAGATCACCAGGCATCCCTGCACCAGGCCCCCACATATGCCCTCCTTCCCCTCCCATCCACTTGCAAGCCTCATGCCTACCTGTGGGTCCTTCCCCTGCTTGCTTATGAGTGCTCCCACTGCCCATGGTCACCACCTGCAGCACTTTCCTCAGTGGCACTGGGCAGTGTGTG
>NW_015186665.1:0-1329 GCF_001447785.1 Gekko japonicus
TCTTCTGTCCCCCGCTGAGTTGCCAATGTTTGGGCAGCTGCTTGCCGCCATCCTTTGAAGTACAGTTTGAGCTGCAGCATTTATAATCTGTAGCTTCCTGTCACAATAAGCATCTGTCTGGCATGCTGAAGGTCCCAGGTTCCATCCCTGGCATCTCCAGTTGAGAGGATCAGAGCATCTGCTTGGCATGCAGAAGGTCCCAGGATCAATCCCTGGCATCTCCATGTAACGGAATTAGAGACAGAGCATCTGCTTGGCATGCAGAAGGTCCCAGGTTCAATCCCTGGCATCTCCAGTTAAAAGGATCAGAGCATTTGCTTGGCTTTTCGAGGGTCCCAGGTTCAATCCCTGGCATCTCCAGTTAACGGAATTAGAGACAGAGCACTTGCTTGGCACACAGAAGGCCCCAGGTTCAATTTCCCACATCTCCAGTTAAAAGGATCAGAGCATTTGCTTGGCTTTTCGAGGGTCCCAGGTTCAATCCCTGGCATCTCCAGTTAAAGGGATTAGAGACAGAGCACTTGCTTGGCACACAGAAGGCCCCAGGTTCAATTTCCCACATCTCCAGTTAAAATGATCAGAGCATCAGCTTGGCATGCACAAGGTCCCAGGCTCAATCCCCTGCATCTCCAGTTACAGAGACCAGAGCATCTGCTTGGCATGCAGAAGATCCCAGGTTCTATCCCCTGTATCTCCAGTTAAAGGGATAGTTCTGGCA
This sequence comes from Gekko japonicus, assembly GCF_001447785.1. Lineage (NCBI taxonomy): Eukaryota > Metazoa > Chordata > Lepidosauria > Squamata > Gekkonidae > Gekko > Gekko japonicus. The sequence goes on from NW_015186665.1 coordinate 719, forward strand.
CCCCTACCCCCACCCCCAGCCTGGCAGCAGGTGCTCCCTCTAAGTTGTGGAGTCTTGTGAGCAAAAACTCTAGTTTGTGTGCTACTGGCATTTAAGTGAGCAATTTGGCTGCTGCATAAATTAGTTTGCTCTGGAGCCATCCTTCCTGAGCTGAGACAAGAATTTGTGAGCCGGAGGCTACAAAACTGTGAGCTAGCCCACACTAACTCAGCTTAGAGGGAACACTAATCTCCAGTTAAAAGATCTGGCCGTGTGTGATGGGAAAGAACTTGGAGATCTGATGCTGCTCCCACTTCACCTGGATAGTTTAACGGCCTAACAGGGCAGCTTTATGGTTTCATAGCAAACCTCTGCTGATGCAAAAGCTGGTGTGATGTGCATGGAGTGCTGGACGTGAGATCAGATCCAGACTTGGTGATGAAGGTGGTCAGGGGTCTTTTGGGGCCAGAGCGCGCTGGAGCGCCACTCCTGAAGCCCAGGAGTTGCCGCTTGGTGGAGGCCAGAAGAGGCCCCTGATGCCTCCCCGGGCCAGCGTCGGAGCACTGCCAGAGTGCTGCTGCCCGGGGGAGGCCAGAAGAGATCTGACGCCAGGGCTATTTTTGGGCAGGAAC
>NW_015186666.1:0-1110 GCF_001447785.1 Gekko japonicus
TCTGAGTGAAACTGTAAAGTATTATTTCAAAAGATCTCTTAAAATCTGGTGGAACGACATGCGAATGAGTTAAAAAATGTTGGCAAGGGGAGAGAATGAAGCCAGCCATCTTTACATCAGATCCTTTTTCTGGCAAGGCAAGAAGTCTGTGGGAGTGAGTGACCCTCGAACCACCCCTCTCTCTTCCTGAACTAGCAAGGCCTCACCTTTCCATTCCCTTCTCAGTTTTTGCCCCCATATGAGCTGCCAGTTATTTGCTGCAGTTTCAAGCTTCTCATTCTTAAAACTTGTCATCATAAGAACATAAGGAAGCCAATGTTGGATCAGGCCAATGGCCCATCCAGTCCAACATTCTGTCACACAGTGGCCAAAAACACCAGGTGCCATCAAGAGGTCCACCAGTGGGGCCAGGACACTAGAAGCCCTCCCACTGTTGCCCCCCTCCCAGCACCAAGAAGACAGAGCTCTGCCCCGGAGTCCCTATCTATACCTTGTGGCTAAGAGCCGCTGATGGACCTCTGCTCCATATGTTTATCCATCATTTTGACCAAATGGTGAGCTGACTTATACATTATAGCTCCCATGGGGAGACTGCTTTAAATACCTCCATTTGTACCAGGGGCAGATGATTTTCATTATACCCCTTGATGATCTCCCTTTTTAGGCATTTGTACCTGGCGAAAGTTAGCATGGTACCCCATGGTTATGGTCAGCAAGGAGAGCGAATGAAACCAACCTCCACCTCATGGTCAAAATATGAAGTCCATCTCTGAATCTCTCCTAGCCTTTTCCTGCCTCTCCATTTAACATACTGTTGCCAACCTCCAGGTGGTGGCTGGAGATCCCCACTGTTCTCCTCAGAGAGAACCAAAAACACCTTACAAACTTTGTATTCTCACAACAACTACCCTGTGAGGTAGGCTAGACCGAGAGAAAGAGTGACTGGCCCAAGGTCCTCAAGTGAGCTTACGTGGCAGAGAGGGAAACTGAAGCAGGAGCCCCCAGATTCCAGCCCGACAACTCTGGCTCAGCATGCTGGCTCTCTGGCCCACTGTCCCAGAAAGCCTTTCTTGAATTCCTCAGCCTTTCCTGCCCCACCACTGCCCCCCC
>NW_015186667.1:0-1064 GCF_001447785.1 Gekko japonicus
GTGCCATGAGGGTGAGAGTGGGGGACAAGTGTGCTCACTGTGGGGGGAAGAAGTGCACCCCTCCATCCCACAGGCCCCTTGCCCCGTGGAACAAACCTGTCCTGCCAGCCCACCGGTGCCCAGCTGTACTGGGGTGTCACCAGGGGGCTCAGAGGCAGAGCCTGTTTTGCCTGATGGGTTCTTGGGGATGGACTCAGAGGCAGAAGAGCTGTTAGTGCTGTAAAAGTGTGTGGAGTAGGAATCTGACAGTGGTGAATTGGGGGGGGGGCGACATCCAGCCCCTACACATCCCAACTCCTTGGGGCTGCTTCTGTCCCTTTGTCAGTCCTCCCAGCCCAACACCACAGTGCAGCAACTAAGTCTGTTGCCTCCAGTCTGTTGCCTCCAAGTCTGTTGCCTCCAGAGAAAAGACTGGCACCCAGCAGGGGGGTAAAGAGGCCCACTTTGTCCCAGCAGGGAAAAGAGCTGGGGGAAGGGAAGGCCTTCCAAGCAAAAAGACTCCCACTGCGGGTGCTGTGGGTGGGAGTGGAACCTCCAGGCAGTCCACCCTTCAGGAGATCATTCCCATGGGGACTCTGGCACAGCCAAGCAAAAGGGCTAGGGGGAAGGCCCAGGAGGCAATCACTCACCTCGTTGGTGAGATGGTTTCCATGGATGACCAACCTTTGTCCATTGTCAAGGATGTGGCCTTTCTCCAGCTGCTGTGCTATGTTGCTCTTGTGGTATTCCATTCCCTCATGGAGGGCCCTGAGCCAGCAAGTCTTGTCTTCCATGCATCGCTCTGCAGCGAAGATGGTAAAGGCTAAGGTGTCCAGAGTGCAAGGGTGGACCGTGCACTTCACAGCATACCTGTGGAGCAGCCAGCAGCACAGCTACCTCTCCCTCACTGCCCACTGGTGACAACTGGAGGACCTCCGGACTGCTGGGGCAAGACCAAGGCCCTGAGAAGAGGGGACAGTCCACAACAGCAGTCTCAACAATGATGAGGCGGGTGGGCGACCGCTTCCTAGGCCTGAGGGGAAGGATTGCCCACCCCTAGAATCCATTTTCACAACCAGGTGACC
>NW_015186668.1:0-1096 GCF_001447785.1 Gekko japonicus
TCACCCTTGTCCACATGTTTGTTCACTGCTACAAAGAACTCTAAAAGGTTAGTGAAACAAGATTGTTTCTTACGGAATCCATGCTGAATCTTCCTCAATAGCTTTTGTTCATCAATGTGCCTACTAATTCTATCTTTAATAACATATTTCACCAATTTACCTGGTATCAACGTTAGAGGGACAGGCCTGTATTTTCCCAGATCTCCTCTGGAACGTTTTTAAAAGATGGGGGTTAGATTAGCTACCTTCCAGTCCTTGGGAATGGAGGCAAAATGGACTACCTCCAGCCACTTCGTGTATGCATCGACCAATATAAAAAAGATTTGTCCCTGAAAAGGTCCTGCGAAATCTAGGTGAAGCCAGGCCCAGGGTTTGTGTGATGATTCCCAAGGCCGGACTTGTGCCTTTGGTGGCTCCGGTCACGACTCCTGGCATTTCAGGCACCTCTTTACTTGGTCCTCAATCTCGTCGTCGAGGCCTGGCCACCATACATAGCTCTGGACTAGTGCCTTCATTCGCACTATCCCGGGGTGGGTCTCATGTAGCGCCTCGATCACCGGTTTGCGCAGGGGCGTGGGCACCACTACCCGGCCACCTCATAGTAGGCCCCCTTTGTGTGACGCAATTTCTCCCTTCCTAGAGACGAATGCCATGAAATTGGGACCTACCGAGCCGGTAGGCCACCCCCTCCCCACCCAGTCCAAGACCCGGGACAAGAGCGGGAGACCTCCGAGACCTGGACCGGACAGTCGGGCAGGTCCTCAATCAGAGCGATGTGGTGAGCCGGGGCAGGGTTGGGATCGCACGAAGGCAGGGGCAGGTGGCTGAGGGCATTGGCATGGCCTATCGCCCCTCCAGGCCCGTGCTGGAGCGCATACTGATAGCCCGCAAGGAAAATTGACCAATGCAGGACCTGGGGAGAGAGCATCTGGGGTTTTTGGCAATCCGGGACCAGCAACCCCAGCAGCGATTTGTGGTTGGTGATGACTGTAAAAGGCCTCTCGTACAAGTAGTTATGAAATTTTTTAACCCCTGCCACGATCACCAGAGTTTCTTTATCTATTTGTGCATATTTGCGCTCTGCTGGTGACAGTGT
>NW_015186669.1:0-1071 GCF_001447785.1 Gekko japonicus
TGCAGAGTTCCAGAAAGGGTTAAATGGCTACAAAGGCCCCTGGAAACTGCTTATGAGCCTCAAGAAACGCTTCCACCTAAAAGACCCCAGTCTGACGTCAATAAGCACCCAGATTGGATGGTGACAAATTCCAGAGGGGTAGCAGTGTTTGTCTGCCGCAGCCGGAACAACAAAAAGTGACAGAACACCTTAAAGCCAGATGTTTTGTGGCAGATGTTTTCGGGAGTGTGGCTGGAAACAGATTTAAAGGCGGCAGTACTTCAGCAGAAGGGTTCCAAAAGGAAACTCCTGCGGGAAGCCGCTGAGTTGGAATCTGTATGCAGATTTAATGCTTAGCGGACTCCATAGGATCCGGGAATGGCTACTAGGGGCTTGCAGCTGGACATTGCCAGATCAGTAAAATGCCCAATATTTAAGGCGTGGGGTGGGCAATGTCCAACATGGCTGCCGTTTCCCTAACATGAACCTGTTTTGACAGTACCACTCTCAATAACATAATCGGGAGTCGTGTCGGGGGAGACAACGGAAGCTAGGAGCACTCCCCTGCTGAGAATCGGGACGATGCTGACGCTGTCAGGCAGACACTTCTCCTTAGTCTCCCCTCACCGCCCCCTTTTATTTCCACATGGGGAAGAGCATGCTAGCCTTTTTGTTAAATAGCCGGAGTATTGTTCCGATATTTCCAGAATGACTTTTCAATATGACAATTCTCCCAACAGTTAATGATAATCAGCAAGCCCTTCCAGCTTCCTGATATGGAATTAAGACAACTTTTTACACATGAAACTGCCTTACACTGAATTAGACCCCTGGTCCGCCAAAGTCAGTGTTGTCTACTCAAACCAGCAGCGGCTGTCCAGATCTTTCACGTCACCTCCTACCTGATCCTTTTAACTAGAGATGCCAGAGACTGAACCTGGGACTTTTGCATGCCAAGCAGGTCCACTACCACTGAGCCACCTGCACTCCCCGATGGTTAGCTCATTGGAAAAAATCAGCTGTCCCTCCTCGTGGGTCCGTGCTTACTCAAGATTCATATTGTTAGTTCATCAACTACTGGGGGCAATCCAC
>NW_015186670.1:0-1064 GCF_001447785.1 Gekko japonicus
GTGTGGGATTCATGGTACCATTTTGTTATGCAGAACAAAAGGATGAGCTTATTTTTAACTGAATTTGTGATGTATGTGTTAGGTGCCATCAAGTCACTTCTGACTTATGAATTAGGTGCCATCAAGTCACTTCTGACTTATGAATTAATGGCCTCCAAAATCTTCTATTGTTAACAGCCTTGCTCAGGTCTTGCAAACTGAGGGCTGTGGTTTCCTTGACTGAGTCGATCTATCTCATGTTGGGTCTTCCTTTTTTCCTACTGCCTTCAACTTTTCCTAGCAATATTGTCTTTTCCAGTGACTCTTGTCTTCTCATATGACCAAAGTAAGATAGCCTCAGTTTAGTAATCTAGGGAGAGTTCAGTTTTGATTTGATCTAGAACCTACTTGTTTGTCTTTTACCCAAGGGGTGTACATTCAGATTTTCAGAACTGAAAATAAATCTGAAAAATACTTTATCAATATTTTTTTTCAGGATACTGAAAACTGGTTGTGAAAAATCCTGGAAATATTCAGGATTAACCTGAAGAATTGGGTGCCAGTATTTGCCTCCCTCCCTGTTTTTGCTCTGTGTCTCCTGGGGCTTTCTATAAGCTTGTCAGGTTTACGTTTGTCAGTTTCAAGAGACGGCTTTTGTTTCCCCTTTTGCTGGAATTTCTTTCTTTCCCATTCGCAGTATTTTCAGTGTTGCACAGTGCTTGCAAAATTGCCCCCACCCCCCTGCTTGGATTTGTTCTGCTGTGATTCTCAGGTTTGACTTTGGTTTTGTTGGGCTTCCACAGCCACAGTAGGCCTGCATTCAGCTGGGCTTCTGCAGATAGCCATTAGTTCTGCTGGGCTTGCAAAAGTACCCCCCTCAGTTTCTAGTATAGTGATTCTCTGGTTTGACTGTGGTTGTGTTGGGCTTGCACTGCCACAGTGGCTCTGGGTTTTACTGGGCTCCATGGTTCTGCTGGGACTTGGGGTTGATCATTGGGGAGAGCAGAGTTTGGGGGAAAGACGGAGCACAGTGGGGATATGATGCTGTACAGTTTTCCCCCTAAACCTGTCATTGCATTCAGGAG
>NW_015186671.1:0-1078 GCF_001447785.1 Gekko japonicus
CTCCCTCAGCCCCACCTACCTCACAGTTGGGGAGGGGAAGGGAATGGAGATTGTTCCACTGCAGGCCTGATAGAAGCCCTCTCGGGGCCTGATCTGGCCCCTGGGCCGTATACTTGACACCCCTGCTCTATTGAATGATAAACAAGGGGTTATACACTAGCATCTCCTGTGGAGGAAACAGGCAGTAGGGGATGTGAAAGACCTCTGCCTGAGACCCTGGAGAACCACAGCCAGTCTGAGTAGACACTACTGACACTGACTTTGATGGACTGATGGTCTGGTTCAGTATGAGGCAGCTTCATGTATATACCAGGTGTCTGTGAGTTCCTCTCAGCTATTCTGTACCTCCCCGTTTCCACGCCCTTCTGCTCTGCGGACACTTTCCCTGCTGCAAAAAAAAGCTCTTCCTGTTCCCTCTTGGTGTCTCCTTTGTGGGCCTACCTGCCTACCGAACACCCTCCGCTAGCTGAGAGGCCTGGGAGACTTCCAAACCCTTTGGATATTTACGGGAAACTCGTAAGCAGTTGCCCTATTGATTAAAACAGCCGTCGCTGCAGGACGTCATACCGTGGATGCGAGACGTCGACACGGCTTTCGGGAGTGATTCAGAAAACGAATGGTGGGGTTGCATGACTGTCCAGCAGTTCCTCTTGAACCCCCTCCCATGCTGACCTTCTGCCAGGTGCCTCTTCTTAGCATATGGGCAACTAGCCTCCTCTGGCAGCCTAAGGCTGGGACTCAGGGGGGAGCCTTTAGCCGCAAGGTTTTGGGTGGCCTCAGACAAGACACCGCAGCACGTTCCCTTAACCTAGGAGAGAGCAGATCAAGATGGGGAGCCGTGATAGTCTGTCTGCAGCAGCAGGAAAGAGCAAGAGTCCAGGAGCACCTCCAAGCCTACGTGAGCCGTGACTCACAAAAGCTCATGCCCTGCCACAAACTTTGTTAGTCTTTTAAGGTGCTACCGGAGTGAAAACCAAAGGTTTTGGGGTCGTAGTGGGTAGCTCAATGAAAATGTCAACCCAGTGTGGAATTCGCTACCAGGGGATGCCGTGATGGCCACAGGAATTTGTTGTTCAGT
>NW_015186672.1:0-1067 GCF_001447785.1 Gekko japonicus
GAGCTGCTGGGGAGTTTCCAACTCCTGCTCTCAGTTGATTCTATTTGAACTCGCTGAATCTGTTTTGAAAACTCTATATGCTGGCAATTTTTAGGCCTCCTTCCCTCCACAAAGTCACTGCGCACCTCTCAGCTCATCAATTAGCCAGACAGCCCGCAGCAATAAGGCACTCACCTTTCTTTTTCTTCTTCTTCTTTTTAACAACGTCTCCTTGGCTAGAAACAAAATGAAGATATGTGAGCCTGACTAAGATGCAACATAAAAAAGAGCCAATAAATGGTGGGGGGTGGTTGGCTTTTTGGGGTGGGTGGGAAGAGACATACTGGGATATATCCTGCCAATGCACAGATTTCACATATAATCCCAGAGAGATCCACGGGAACAAGGTACAATAAAAAAAAAACAAAAACCATGAAATTACAACTATGACAACTTTGATACTTCAATATTTAATCATCTATCTCTACAACAGTACATATCTTAGTCACAATAAATAATTCATTATCATTATCGATAGTCCATTCTTAACTATTCATATGATGAATGAAAGTGCCTGTAAATGTTCTGTCCAAGATCAGAATGCCTGTGCTGCAGTAGACGGTCTTCTGTGAAAATTGTGCTTGTTAATTCTTGCCTGTCTTTAAATGATATCTGGATATACGGATTTTGTTCTGTTGCCTCTTTGAGAAAGCTGAGAAGAAAAGGAATTAAAGGTCGACAGGTCTGTCAGAGGCTGCATTAGAACTTCCATAAATCATCCACAATTACTGGATTTGAAAGAACAAAAGACATAAGGCCATTTACTGCAGCACGAGCACATTAAACTTAGAACATTTACAGGCACTTTCATTCATCATACAAAAAGCTAAGAATGATGATAATGAATTATTTATTGTGACTAAGATACATACTGTTGTAGAGATATATGCACTATAATAAGAAACTATTGTACTGAAGTAATAAAGTTGTCAGAGTTACAATTTCATGGTTTTTGTATTTTTTTTAATTGTATCCACAGATACAAGCAGTGGGACTTCTGGTTTCCCCCTCCTGCTGCAACCCAGTGA
>NW_015186673.1:0-1032 GCF_001447785.1 Gekko japonicus
GGGATTTTCCTGCAGCTTTCATACACACAGGAACACACACCTGAAACTGCCTTATCCTGCGTCAGAACACTGGGTCAGTGTTATCTGCTCTGAAGCACAGTGGTCCTCCAGGCAGAACCACCACCGAGTTGCCATCTTTGACGGTGGATTAGACCGGGAGGGGAGCCAGTCCTGGGCAGACGCCTAGATGACCGAAGCACGTATGTTGTCAGGTTATGTTTGACAAATGGAACCCATCTTGGACTAAGAAGATTTAACATCAAGAGCACCGCACTTTATTTAATGACAGTTTTTTATGCTCTTTAATTATTATTTTTATGTGGTTTTAACTGTTTGTTCTGGCATTGGCCTCTGTTGTTAGCCGCCCTGAGCCCATTTGGGGAGGGCGGGGTATATATCGAATAAATAAATAAATAAGTATTTTAAACTACCTACTACAATGTGTATGAACTGCCGTCAAGTCACAGCCAACGTATGGTGACCCCATAAGGTTTTCAGGGCAGGAGACTAATAGAGGTGGCTGGCCACTGCCTTCCTCTGCATAGCGACTTTGGGATTCCGTGGTGGTCTCCTATCCAAATACTAACCAGAGTCAATGCTGCTTAGCTTTTGAAATCTGAGAGACTGAGGTAGCCTGGGACTGATCCTTTTAACCGGAGATGCCAGGGACTGAACCTGGGACTTCCTGCATGCAAAGCAGACACTGGACCACTGAGACGCAGCCCTTCCCTTTCCATTCTGTTAATTTGTATATTTTCCCAACTCTCTACTGTACATCGCTAAAATACTACAAAACAGACACTTCAAGTGGATTGCGAGTACAGGGTGTGTTAAGAGTCACTGGCAGGGCTTTTTTTCTGGGGGAACGCACTGGAACAGAGTTCTGGAGCCTCTATGATAAAATCCTTTAAAAATCTTTAAAAGTTCATGATTTTTCAGTATACAGATTGAAAGCTTCCTTTCCCTCTTATGAGTTCTGGCACCTGAACCAATGGGGGAAGAAATCTTAATGCAATCACACATATGGTCATA
>NW_015186674.1:0-1084 GCF_001447785.1 Gekko japonicus
TTTTTGCACACAGCTGTTATTGTACAGAGGGCAGCGGAAACAGGTGGAAGGCAGAGGCAAACTCATTACCCTGCAGCTTGACATTTATTGGGTCACCATGACAGATGTTGAGGGGCAACATCTGTATGCCTGTTTCTCCCCCTCACTCTGATCCAGAATTTTTACATGCTTTACTGATCTCAGTACAATGGAGTCTGAAATCCCATACAGGACACACGGCTTTTTTCTGGCCCCCCCACAAGTGCACCATAACATGAAGGACTGTTTGCATGCTCCTTCTGCATGCACAGCAGATGGCCCACCCCTTAGTTATAGCTCTTTCCCAGGCAGGGGCTTGTCTCAGGTGAAGACCAAATTTATTTATTTATTTATTTAATTTCATTTATACCCCGCCCTCCCCGCATGCGGGCTCAGGGCGGCTTACAAAACACAGAGGTGTAATACAACACCACAATTTAAAACAATTAAGGCACACAGTGCAATAAAAATACAGTTAAAACAGTTTAAACACCATGGACAAACTCCCAGGATCCATCGCGACTAGTATGCTCACTCCCTATTGTACATCACATTGGGGTCGATGAGAGGGGTGTTGTGGGCCACAATGTTCGGTGGCCAGTCAGCCCAACCTGGCGGTACTGCTCTGCGATCGCCCGTTGGTGGTAGTGGCGGTGGCGGCGGCTCCTATTTGAAAGCCTGGCGGAAGAGCTCCGTCTTACAGGCCCTGCGGAACTGTAACAGGTCCCACAGGGCCCTGATCTCCTCTGGGAGCTCATTCCACCAGATAGGAGCCGCCACCGAGAAGGACCTGGCCCTTGTGGCAGCAAGCCTGGCCTCCTTAGGACCTGGGGTCACTAGGTGGTGTTGTGACCCTGACCGAAGTGCTCTTTGGGGCCTGTATGGGGAAAGGGGGCCTGTATGGGGAAAATATTGCCTGGACCAATAAGGGGTAACAAGAGGTGTAACATCAGGGGGAGAAAAACCCAGGTGTGACCAATAAGGTCCCAGAGGGGCAGAACCTCAACCACAATAGAAGTAGAGATGTAAACTGTTTAATGCAAACAGCTGTGATTGAAAGTCCCCC
>NW_015186675.1:0-1137 GCF_001447785.1 Gekko japonicus
GAGCCAGAGGAGAGGGGGCAACCATTAGAGGAATGGGTCTGCAGAATGCAACCCAATATACTCTATAGCTGTTTGTTTTCCCAGCCGATCTCCAAGTCTGGGGTGGTCTTTTTTAGTTGGTTCATCAGCCTCTAATGATAATTTTGGCTCAGATGTCGCTTTGTGGCAAACTGAAAAAGGAAGTGGGGGGGAAAGGGTTATCTTGGGCTTCCATGGGAATCTGCCTCCGCAAGGGTTTACGCCCAAGTGTGTTTAGGGAACGACCCATTCTCTGGGAAGAAAAGAACACAGCAAGCCACTGAGCAGAAACCCAGCACGGAAGGGGGGAAAAACACAAAATGTAAACATGTGTCCAGATTCTAAACCTGTATGGCTGTAATTTGCTTTTTGGAGTTAACTGCATTGCTGTCACAAATCTCTGCGCAGGCAGTGAAGCTAAGAAACCAGAGGCAGTCCCCATATGATCCCTGTGGTTTCAAGTTTTTTCCCCCTCCAAAACAAATAATTTGGGTTTCCCCCAAAAAACACGTGATTTCTGTTTAGGTTCCAAAGAATTTTGGCAAGCAGTGAGAGGGAGGGCAAGAAAGGATGAGCCGGTGCTCAGCTCTCGGTGGCCTTTCTTATATGCCCAGGGTAATGCCGATCGAGTGCCACTTTGGGGTCAGGAAGGAATTTTCCTCCAGGCCAGAAGGTTTTTTGGAGTAGCTTTTTTGGAGGAGCTTTTTGAAGAAGAAGAAGAGGAGGAGGAGGAGATTGGATTTATACCCCGCCCTTCACTACCTGAAGGAGTCTCAGAGCAGCTTACAAACTCCATTTCGTTCCCCTCCCACAACAGACACCCTGTGCGGTAGGTGGGGCTGAGAGAGCTTTGACAGAATCTGCTCTTTTTCAAGGACAGCTAATATCAGAACTATGACTTGCCCAAGGTCATCCAGCAGGTTCAAGTGGAGGAGTGGGGAATCAAACCCGGTTCTCCCAGATTAGAGTCCACGCGCTTAACCACGACACCAAAGATGGCTCTTCCTTTGAGCATAGAGCAGGGGGCCCATAAAGTCTTCTCACTGTGGAGGTGGGTAAATGGATGAAAATGAGGAAACTCTGACAGAGGACTCATCTAGAGATGGATGCAGGCAAGAC
>NW_015186676.1:0-1198 GCF_001447785.1 Gekko japonicus
GGGAACCCTGCCCCCAAACAGCCCCGTCCCCGCCAACGTGCCTGGTTCAATGACGTCACCCGGAGGTGACATCGTCGTGCAGGGCATGTTGCAGGGGGGGACGCTCTAGCATTTGATAAGAATGCTATGGTTACCATAGAGTTTTCCCTCAAATCCTAGAGAGTCCTCATCGCACAACGTGCCCTGCATGATATTGTCACTTCTGGGTGATGCCATTGTGGTGCTCGCGCTGAGAACTCCAGGGCACAGAGAGGGGCCCCTCCACCGCCGGCAGCCAGGTTAAGACCTGGCAACCCTAACTCTGAGTGGCAGAGGTTCTCTGGGGTCTCAGGCAGAGATCTTTCACATCATCTACTGCTAGAGTAGTAGTTAACTAGTTATGCGATCCCCGAGCGGTCGGTGTCCAACTTCTTAGAGGGACAAGTGGCGTTCAGCCACCCGAGATTGAGCAGTAACAGGTCTGTGATGCCCTTAGATGTCCGGGGCTGCACGCGCGCTACACTGACTGGCTCAGCTTGTGTCTACCCTACGCCGACAGGCAGGGGTAACCCGTTGAACCCCATCCGTGATGGGGATCGGGGATTGCAATTATTCCCCATGAACGAGGAATTCCCAGTAAGTGCGGGTCATAAGCTCGCGTTGATTAAGTCCCTGCCCTTTGTACACACTGCCCGTCGCTGCTACCGATTGGATGGTTTAGTGAGGTCCTGTTAGTTAGAGGAGCTGCGGTGGCTCAAGTGGTTAAGACGCTGAACTGCAGGCTGTGGAAGGTCAGTAGTTCAGCAGTTCGAGACCCAAGTGTGCCGCATGATGGAGTGAGCTCCCTTCTCTAGTTCCAGCTCCTGCCAACCTAGCAGTTCGAAAGCAAGAAATTGCAAGTAGATAAATAGGGACCACTTTGGTGGGAAGGAAACAGCGTTCTGTGCGCCTTGGTGTCTAGTCATGCTGGCCACATGGCCACGGAAACATCTTCGGACAGCGCTGGCTCTTCGGCTTTGAAACGGAGACGAGCACCGCAACCCTAGAGTCGGACTCGACCGGCTTTCGAGCAAGGGAACCTTTACCTTTACCTTTTTACTGCTAGAGTAAATGCTAGTGTAATGTGATAGCAATATGACTCAGTAGAACCGTAAAGACCAACAGAACTTCCCAATGGTATAAGCTTTTATGAGTCAGAGCTTACCTTGTCGATCACAAA
>NW_015186677.1:0-1052 GCF_001447785.1 Gekko japonicus
CACTAACTCAGCTTAGAGGGAATGCTGACACACGCGCACACACATGCACGCACAATACTCATGAAAAAAGAAAAACCTAAACATGATGTCAGTAAGACACTGTATTTATTTTCTGTATCTTTTCCAAACATTTTTGTGCTACCTTTCCACCCAAACAGGGTGCCCAAAGTGACAAACATCGAGACGTTAAAACAGCTTTGTAAATGCCTATGTGAGCAAAAAATTTTTTTAACTTGCTGGCAGATGACAGAGGTAGACAGATGAATCTCTCTGGAGGATATTAAAAGGAATCAAAGGGCAAATACACACACACAAAACATACTGAAAAGACAGAAGCTGGCTAAGAGGAAATCACGGAGGAGGTGGGAGAAAGCAATTTCAGGGAAGGCTATAGTTACCAGTCTTGAAGAGTGAGGTCCATGGAGGCAGCAGCAAAACAATAAGCATTTCAAGGAGAAAAGGAGAAGGCACACATGCAAGCGGGAGTGTGATGTATGACGTTGAGAACACACACATGCACACTGCTATGGTGTGGAGGTGTGGGGGAAGGTGTTTGTGAATTTCCCACATTATGCAGGGGGTTGGACTAGATGACCCTGGAGGTCCCTTCCAACTCTATGATTCTATGCAATGGACTTCCAAAGTTTCAGTGCCATCACCGAGAAGGCCCTCTCAAGTTGCCACATGTTTGCCCTCAGATGGCATCTGAAGATGGTCTTCTGAAGATTATGGAGTGGTTGAGTACATTCATCTGGGCAGTAAGCGGTCCTTCGGCTATGCTTTAAAGGTCAATACCAGCACCTTGCATTGGGCCTGGTGGCAGATGCTCTGCCAATGAGCCACGGCCACTCCCTAGAGGCCACAAGTATTAAATCCCACTGTACCTCAATGGTTTAATATAGTGTAATTGTGCTGCCCCAGCCAGCGTTTAACCGTAGTGCTAAATAATAATGCATGTCAAATACCAAATATTGTCCAAAACTGGTATCAGCTATTGCAAAATGGGAAATATGTCTATTTATCCATTTATATCCCACTTTCCTCCCCGATGG
>NW_015186678.1:0-1187 GCF_001447785.1 Gekko japonicus
AAACAACGGCATACGATAAAAAAACCACCAAGTTAAAACTTTCAACGATAAGGCAAGAGGGCAGGAATCATGATAGAACTCCAAGGCAGTCCTGAATGTCTCCTGCTGGATGATGTGTCCAATAATATATTTCTGTGGTGCAAGTCTGTGGGCAGGGGAGGCCAAGATGTCAAAGTCCCTCCCCCAAACCCCGCCCTCCTCAGGCTCCACCCCCAAAAAAATCTCCAGGTATTTCCCGACCGGGAGCAGCCAAATCCAGCACAGTGGGATGCATAATCACCATCCCTTCCAGGGCTCTTTTTCTAGAAAAAGCCCAGCAGGAACTCATTAGCATAATAGGCCACACCCCACAGCAGGAACTCATTAGCCTATTAGGCCACACCCCTGACAGCACAACTCATTAGCACATTAGGCCGCACCCCCATGTTACCAGAAGTGTGGTCATCCAGCCACACCCACCTTTCGCTTCTTATTCTGTTTAACTTGTCTGTTGACAAATCTAGGGCCTTTTTTTTGTAGCAGGAACTCCTTTGCATGTTAGGCCACACCCCCCTAATGTAGCCAATCCGAATGAGTTCCTGCTGTTGGGTGTGGCCTGTTATGCTAATGAGTTCCTGCTGGGCGTGGCTAACTCGGGAGCCAGCCGGAACTCCGTTCCTGTGCGTTCCTGCCCAAAAATAGCCCTGCCTTTCTCTACAACACACCTTGGATAGTGGCACTCGATAGGGACTTCAGCCGGACTGGTCCTCATCACCACGGCGTTGCTGGCGGGGGTGGGTTTGTAGAACAGGGTGATGCTGTAGACCAAAGACTCCGGCGTCATCTGCGGGAAACAAGGCAAAGTCCCATGAGAAATAGGAAAAAAGAGCAAGAGTCCACAGTAGCAGGCGCAGGGGGGGTGACCTTTCGTGAGTCACTGCTCACTTCTTCGGCGGTGAAGTGAGCAGCGACTCACGAAAGCTCACCCCTTGTCACAAATTTTGTGAGTCTTTCGGGTGCTCCTGCACTCCTGCTCTTTTCCACTGCTAGAATGGGAGTCCTTCTGTCCCTGTATCTTGGAGAGTGGGATGATTTCATATATAAGGACAGGTGGACTCACATTCTCGCTGTATCCGAAGAAGTGAGCCGTGACTGACTCCCGAAAACGCCTCCCCCCCCGTCACAAATTTTGTGAGTCTTTCGGGTGC
>NW_015186679.1:0-1062 GCF_001447785.1 Gekko japonicus
ATGCGGGAGCACATCCAGCCAGTGCTAAAAGCACCACACTGGCTGCTGATAGCATACTGAATTCGCTTCAAGGTGCTGGTTCTCACCTTTATGGTCTGGGGCCTACATACCTGAGGGACCGCCTTTCCCCACGTTTCCCAGAGAGCACTGCGTTCAGGGTCTCAAAATCGTCTGGCCCTCCTTGGTCCCAAAGATGCCAGGCTGGCCATGGCCAGGGCCTTCTCAGTGGTGGCTCCATGCTGGTGGAACGAGTTCCCAGGAGACATCAGGGCCCTGTGGGACCTTCTACAGTTCCGCAGGGCCTGCAAGATGGAGCTTTTCCACCAGGCCTTTAGTCAAGGAACCACATCTAATAACTGAACTTTGGCAAGGCCCGGTCGCCCTGAAACCACCACCTGCAGCCTGGGCCAGCTGGCATAAATGGATTAAGATAAACTGAACATCAACACTGACTGTGTTCCACTATGACTATTCCACCACGATCTGTTATTACGTTTCCGCCATCACTATGCAATTATTGTTACTAGCACTTTATGATTCTTTATGATTGTTTTAATCATTGCCTTGTTTTATGTGTTTTAACTTTTTATGTAAGCCGCCCTGAGCCTGCTTCAGCGGGGGGGGGGCGGGGTATAAATCGAACAAATAAAAATAAATAAATAAATAAATAAATAAAACCTCTGTGATTCCAAGAGGTTATCTCCCCCCCCCAACTCGTGCATGTGGATCACTATTTGAACGTTCAATAGTAGTACAGAGATGACCCTATTTGTAGATTATTTTATAGTGATTGTCATGGCCTTTGGTCTAAAATTTATTCTCTATTTGCTTGACATTTTGAATTCTTAATCTGCACTGTGAGCGTGACCAGGGGCCGGGGTCAAGCTGTTACTTCTGAGCTCAGG
The DNA here is from genome assembly GCF_001447785.1 of Gekko japonicus. Lineage (NCBI taxonomy): Eukaryota > Metazoa > Chordata > Lepidosauria > Squamata > Gekkonidae > Gekko > Gekko japonicus. The sequence goes on from NW_015186679.1 coordinate 906, forward strand.
CAAGAGGGACTCGTTAGGGATGCCAGCCTCCAGGTGGGACCTGGGGATCCCCCAGAATTATAGCTCATCTCCAGACTACAGCGATCAGTTCTGAAGAAGTGAGCAGGGACTCACGAAAGCGCATACCCTGGAGAGTATCAGTTTACTTCCCACCATT
>NW_015186680.1:0-1050 GCF_001447785.1 Gekko japonicus
CCCTAAGTCATTTATAGGTTTTCACCTGACGGGAAATAACAGCACATATGCCATTATGGCCCCCATCTCCCTGCCCCAAAACCTCCCACAGGTTGCCACCCTACCTACCCATAATTCACTCTGCCAACTGCTGTTGCTGCTGCAACAGATTCAAGTCAGGCACAATGAAGGAGAATCAGGCCTGGGCCCTGTCAGCTCCTCAGTCAACATTAAGGAGAGATCATTTTACCCTCAAGGTCAGCAATTAGGGGTCCATTTGTTTTCTTCAGCACGGTGTAAAGATGGTCCTTCTGTTTCCTGTTCCATTTTTGCACGAACTTGTACAAGTCACACATTTTCTGCTCATCTGAATATGTCTCAACCAGGGAACGTTGATCACAGAGCCGCTGTAAATGTGGATCATGGAGCCACTGCAAGACAGTATTGACCCTGTGGGTTCGTCGAATTACTTCTTCCTCATGTTTTTCAATAAAGTGTTCCTCCGGGAAGAAACACATTGCACCTTCAGTTGTTGTATCTTTAGGAAAGAATGTAGGACTAACTATATAACCTTACCTAATACAATGGGGGAATGTGCTGGAACAGAGTTCTGGAATCTCTTCAACAAAATTTTTAACATGTTTAAAAGTTAATGAGTTTTCTGTATACAGATTGAAAATGGAAGAGTTGTACTCATCCTTTCTCGGTGGTCTGGGAGTGGGACAGTCTGTACTCCTGGGATTACGCTCCTCCTCCTACAGCAAGGCCAGTCTTTCACTTTTGATCCAGTCAGGGGGAGGGGCCTGTCCCCTGTAGGAAGCTCAGTGGTCTCCAAGCCTTGAATTCCCCCAAACACGACACTGGAGAGAAAACAAAACTTCCCCAACATTGCCGGCTATCCCTTACATTAACCCATGAACCAAACCACCTGTACTGTAACTAGGCTAATCCAATAACTGGTCAGGCTACCACTTGAAAACACATCCTTTCTCTCTTTCGTCCTTTTTTGTTTTTTAAATATATCAGTATCCCCAATACTACCTCCTGTATGTCAAGAAACTGAAACCAGCA
>NW_015186681.1:0-1058 GCF_001447785.1 Gekko japonicus
AAGACCTAATCTGGGACACTGTGTAGATATGGTTGCAGGCTGTAACAACTGCTCTTACTATGCGCTCAGAAAACCCTGAAAGAAACAGTTGATGCATAAAAAAACCTTGCAAATATAAAATACTAGCCACCAGGCCCATTGTGAAGTCGATGCAACAGGCTTTAGCAAGACCCAGGGCGAGGACTGAAGCCATGAAGGCCGCGGAAGTTGCCATCAGGACCCTCATTGTCCTGCGCCTTGCTCCCACTGGCATGGGTGTGCCAGTGACGGGGCGGCTGGGGAGTCACAGGCATGCATCTGGTCAACGGGAGTGGCGGGAGGAGCCCCCAATCTGCAGAGCACTCCCCGCGGCCTTGGCCGACGCCTCCACGGCTGCCTTCCCTCCGGGGAGGTGTTGGCAGTGCCACCGCAACTGCAGCCACGCTGGTAGGAGCTCAGCAGCTGCAGACATAAAGTGTGGGGGGGCTGAGCGTGGCATGCGAGGCTTGCCACCGGTGGAGAGGTTAGGCAGGGGAGGCAGCCCTGGCTCGTCAGCTCCCGTGGTGCTCAGAGGCGTACGCGGGAGTGGAGCGCGCACCAAGGCCGGTAAGCAAAGGCCAGTGAGGAGCTCAGCCACACTGCGGCGCGAAGGCGAATGGGGCGCGGGGAGTGGCCACAGAGCAAAGTTTTGCGGGGCCGTTAGGAGGTGGCGAATGGGTCTCCTTCCGGCTTGGCCGGCTGCTGCATCGGAGGCCCTGGCCTTCCTGTCCCCATGACCCGTATCCTGTCAGCCTCACCGTACAGGCTGCCGGCTGGCTGCTGTGTTTCCCAGCTCCATGAGCGCCCTGGAGCACCCTGTGGGCCAGCAGGAGCCATGGAGGTGGAGGCCGGGCTGCGAGGTGGTCAGCCTCGGAGGCATCCACCCGCCGGAGCATCCATCCCAGCCGGTGGCTCCCCAGAGACTGAGGGCGAGTCAGTGGTCGGCGGGTCTGTTGGCGGGACAGAGGCAACAAAGGGAGGCAACGCGACCACGGGATTGGCCCCCCTCCCGAGCGACAGATCAGGGACCCAAAGTCTGG
>NW_015186682.1:0-735 GCF_001447785.1 Gekko japonicus
AGGGGCCCGTGGCCAGAGCCCATCTGCACGGGGACGGGCACGCACACCACCGTCTCCAGGGCCGCCTCGGGGCTGCCGAGGGGCGGGTGGTGGCACAGGGCGGAGCCCTGCTCGGCGGTCAGGTTCTCGATGTGGTGCTCAAAGGGGATGTGGATGCCCTCCTGCGTGATGAGGCCGCTGGCGCTCTCCCCTTCTGCCTCTGCTGGCGGCGGCGGCCCTCTGTGGGCCTTGGCCTTCTGGCCCTCCGGCGGCGGCCCCTCTGACTCGGAGCTGGAACTGGCGTCTGAGGACCCTGAGCTGCCGGCCCCTTTGCCGTTGCCAACTGCAAGGTCAAAGCACAGGAGGGAACGTGAGCAGGGAGGCCATCCACCGACCTCACCGCCTGCAACGCCAAATCTCTGCTCCCATCATCCCTGTAAGCTGTGGAGTCTTCTGGTGAGCAAAGAATCTGGCATTAAAGTTGTGAGCGAGCGATTTGGCTCCTGCATAAATCAGTTGGCTCTGGAGCCACATCCTCCCTGAGCGAAGGCAAAAATGTGTGAGCCGGAGGCTAAAAACCTGGGAGCTAGCTCACACTAACTCAGCTTAGAGGAAGCACTGCTCTGCACCTCCCCACCAGTAGACTTGTTGATCAAAATATTTATACCTTACTTTCCCCCCTTGGGTCGAGGCTGTTGGCAAAAATGCCAGACATACAAAATACAATATACTGTCGAAGGCTTTCACGGCCGGAGT
>NW_015186683.1:0-1059 GCF_001447785.1 Gekko japonicus
TACCAATAGGGATGGGCACAAACTGGCTCGTAAACGAAACTTCGTGATGAATTTTGTCAGGTTCGTGGTTCGCAAAATGACATTTGTGGCTGGTCAACCAGCACAAATTTTCCACGAACTTTCCAGCTGTTCATGGTGGTTCGTGAACGGATACATTTCCAGGTAGACTGTCTCTGCTCAAGCTAAATGTTTACAAAACTTCAAAGAAATGGGGGGACTTGGAGGGCATGTAGGGGAGCATCCAGGGGAAGTCCCCTGTGACTTTGATGTCTGTAGCTTACACAGGAGTCGTTCTATACACTCCTTAACGTCCTGACCCCGCACCTGTCAAAATGACCGCCTGTCAATGACAGGCAGTAATTTTGACAGGCGCCGGTTCAGAAGGTTCAGGAGTGTATAGAACGGATCCTGTGCAAGCTACAGATAACCAAACTATCTCTGTACCCTCTCACACCTCCACCACATATGTATAAATGTTCCAACATTCTTTTTACACTTCCAACAGTTCTTGTTAGGGGTGCCATAACATTTTGCTAACTTTTCCGGTGTTCAGTGCCACCTGTAGAACATTTTGTATATGTTCTCTTTATATGGGATTGCTCGCATAAATTTTATTGATTTCCATGTTTTTGTCCATTGATCGGCCTCTAGTGGATATTGAAAGATGGTTGTCCAGCCTCCGCTTGAAAACGTCCAATGAAGGAGCCTCCACCACCTCCTGAGGCAGTCTGTTCCACTGCTCAACCACCCTTACAGTTAGGAAGTTTCTCCTGATATTTAGCCGGTAACGACTCCCTTGTAACTTCCACCCATTAGATCTAGTCTTACAATCCGGAGCAAGAGAGAATAGATCTGCTCCATCTCCATCTGTGGAGAGGCATATCTGGGCTTATCTGGGCAGTCTACCTAGTTGGAGCTTGAAGCCCCAGGACAAAGGCAGGCAGGATCCTGGAACCTGCCTGCGGATTGGCCTCTGAGGACAGGCAGCCAATCTGGAACCCGGAGGCCATTTGAAGTCACCAATCACATGGGGGCCTGGGAGTGGCTTAGGTGTATATA
>NW_015186684.1:0-1055 GCF_001447785.1 Gekko japonicus
ATATAAATTGAACATAATGCAGATACTCATATCAACATGCGTAGCTGCCTTACAGAGCCCTACCACTAGATTATTGTCTACTCTGATTGGGCCTGGGTCTCCAATCTCAGGCACAGTCTTCCCAAACACCTCTTCCCAAGAGCCTTTCAACTGGAGATGCCAGGGGTCGAGCCCAGGACATTTGGCCGGCAGAGCAGATGTTCAACCACAGAGCTGCGGCTCCCATTTTCTACTGTTGTAAAGTGACCATAACAGGACAGATTTGGCAAGCAGAATGAATTTGAATTCCATAGCCCGATTCAGCACCCCACCACCACCCCATTGCTCATAACGATCTTCTTTTTCATTGCCCCCACCATTCTGCTCATAACGATCTTTTTTCCCCCACTGCCACCAGGGCTATAGTACTGTAATAGCATGGCATAGCTTCGGAGGGCACCTTCATAATGAAACAGAATTGTAGTCTACTGCTATGATGCTTCTAGGTATCATCTTACTTTTACTACTGTATTTTAGTCAAAGCTGCCTTGAATGCAATGTGTGGAACATCTAATTGAAATGTAATGTTGAGCTTCATCCTGGGCTAGGATCCTAAACTATCCAATAGTATTGCTAGCCCAGGAAGTAACAAGCCAATCACTTCAAGCAGGCTCCCTGAGCGGGAACGAATGTGATTGGAAGTTATCTCGGCAACCTCATAGGTTGATATGTGTACAGTGGGTGTGGCTATATTAGCTGGGAATGTTTAAAAGCATGACAGCTGCAATGTAAAGGCTGTTCTGGCTATCGGATGTTGATCCGTGTCGGAGTTGTGTTCGAGTTGAAGAATAAAGTTGTGTTCTTGCTGAATCACTCTCTGACTGCTTTGTTAAGTGAGCGACTTAACAACTACCTTTGTATCTCCACCTTCTGCATACTTTACAGTGTGTGTGTGTGCATAACAGCCATTATTGGCTCTTGCAAACTGAGGGCCGTGACTTCCTTGATTGACTCCATCCATTTCCTCTTAGGTCTTCCTCTTTTCCGGTTGCCCTCAACTTTTCCCAGCATTATTG
>NW_015186685.1:0-1047 GCF_001447785.1 Gekko japonicus
TTCCTTGGGATAATTATTACAGCAAACTGTAATGATCCACAGAACTTGTGTTCTGGTTCTACATGCATAGAGGGTGTTCTCCAGATGCCTGGGTGTCACAGGAAACAATTCGGGCAATATGAACTGTTGCCCTGCTATTAATATATCTGATTCTCAACACAGCCAAATCTGGGGATACTTAAATCCGGAACAATGAACAAAAAAGATGCGTCATTCTGCAAACTTGACAAAAGCCCCAGGTTTGCAGAAAAATCTGAAATCCTTTTTTAAAAATGGGCAGTAAAACCCCCCAAATAACAGAAACAGTGCCAGCAGCCTTAAGAAACAAATGCTCTTTCAGTGGCCATTGTGGGGGCTGCTAGGCAACTGCAACAGTATTTCAGCCTTCAAGTCTTGGTTTCTGTCAGTTAAAGACAAGGAGAAGGCCCTTTCCAGGGCTGTTTTAGCCTTTGATGGAGGACTCATTGGGGCCAGGCTCAGAAGCAACCACCAGGTGACTCATTAGCATATAATTTGCATGACTCACAAAGGCCCAGCTGCTTGCTACTATTCAACAGCGACCACCCCATGAAAGCCAATGTGGCATACTGATTAGAATGTCAGGCTAAGATCTGAGAAACCCATGTTCAGATCTCCACTTTACTGTGGAAGCCTTCTGAGTAAAATTGGGCCAATCACACACGCCCTCAGCCTAACCTACCTCACAGGGTTGTTGTGAAGATAAGAAAGCACAGAATGGTGTAAACTGCTTTGGATACCCATTGTGAAGAAAGGTTAGGTGTAAATGAAGTAAAAAAAATAATAAATACAGCTGAAGATTGGGGGCAGATAACAGCTAGGTTGGTCATGGGTGGGAAAAAGAAGGAAGCAGGAAAAGGTGAGGATATAGGAACTGCCAGGAGAAGAGAAAAAGGAAATAGTGAGATCCAGGTGAAAGTAAGGTGCAAATTGTTGCAGGTTCCCCGCTGTGCAACTGGGTCTGGCTCAGCTGGCACCGCACAACTGAACCAGGGTTTTCCTGGGGAGAGGGAAGGAAGGAAAACTGAA
>NW_015186686.1:0-1036 GCF_001447785.1 Gekko japonicus
CTTACACAGAACACTTATAAGTTGTAAAACAAATTGCATGAAATCAGATTGTATTTACCTGAGTGGGAAAGGAAAAGCACACTGCACATTCTCAGAAACACTCTGTGCTGTGACTTCATACATTGTGGTGCTGAGGTCTAATTCAGATTCAGCTCCATGCCAATCAGCTGACTGCGGCTTTGAGCTCTGTTTTAGTAAATGCCTCTCGAGAAAGACAAAGCTGCATCTTTCATTTAGGATTCATACCAATTGACTGCTTGACTTTCTCTCCCTCTTTCTCTCTCCCCTCTCCCCCCTCCCAGTTATATTCTTTGATACCTGCATTGCTGACTGAATGCACATCATGGTTAATAATTATGCCTTCATATTGCAATTGCGGGGGGGGGGGGTTTCCTGCTGTTCAATATACCTGTCTTGTATACATATTTACAGCCTGAGGTAAACTAAATCAAGGTTGCCTGCGCTTTCTCTGAAGTGGATATATTACTAAACTGAACAGCTGAAACAGTGGCTACTGGGGGGGGGGGGTGTTTCTCTCCTTCTGGGATTTTGACAGTCATGTATTATAAACATTGCTTCTAACGCATAAACCAGTCCCTTGAACTATCTTGACATACGTTTGAACTAACCAATAGGTAATTTGCTTTCACCTCCCCTCTCACACACATGTACTCACTAAAGATTAGTATAGCAGGACAGAAGGCAAAGTCAGGCTGAAATGCTGTCATTTAGCAGCATTTGGTGCGATTGGACCGTTTTCTCAACCGGGTAATTATCACAGGGGACCTAAAAAAGAAAAAAAAGCTGGTTTTTAACCTGATCTCTACGTGCAGCATTGTGAGGTGGCAGAGGCCTGAGGTAGTACAAGGACTGCACTGGTTCAGATTGATGGAGAGGGAGGACATTTTCCAGAGCCCCCTCACATTAATAATAATCAGTAAGTGGGAAACTGGTGTAGCATGGAATGGGCTAAGTTTAGAATCTTTCTCCCTAGTGTGCTGTTTTTTTTAATTGCAGGGAGTTTTTACCTGAGGAA
>NW_015186687.1:0-1029 GCF_001447785.1 Gekko japonicus
ATATAAAAAGTGCTCCTGTTTTTAGATTCCCCCGCCAAATATATTCATACATAGTTCCTTTTTTTTTTTTAAGTCTCCAGCCCCTTTCATACCGGGGATACATCTTTCCCTCTTTTCCCACAAAAAAAGAAAGCTGGGATTCAGAGGAACTAATAGATCATAACAGATCAGCTGACTTAGCAATGTGCACACAAAACTCCCAGGCGGACTCTCTGCTGCTCATGCAAATGCCTCTGCATTTGCAGCAGCGATGACAGGGAAAATGTGGATGCAGACCTGGTTAACACAATCCTAAATGGCCCCATAATACAAATACATTATGATATTACACACTGCAACGTCTAAAAAAATCTCAACACAACAGAACTCAGTTTTGCATCCCCTTTCTGAAAGTTTACCAGAGAACTTTCCTAATCTGCTCCAGGTTCTAGAGGGCTGGAGATAAAACAAGACTCTCAACCTTTCTTGGTTTGATTTAACCATATAAGAAAGGAAGCGCTGCCAGGTATCTCTCTTGGCATGATCTAATTTAGGAAGTGAGTTTATGTGGCGAGAAGTCGACCTTGTGCTCTCTCTGCTATGATTCCCCTTTGGGGAATATTGAACAGCAACAGCCTGTTTCTTGGGCCAACACTAGAGCAGAAGGTACTTTGCAAAGTAAGGTTGTAGTCTCCTATGAAAATTGACCTGGGAGTCTCTCATTAAACAACATGAGCCTTACTACTGATTAAACATGAGTAAGCTCAGGCTGTTGCTCGGAAGTAAGCCCTATTGAACACCATGGCATTTGCTTCTGAACAAACATGCATGGGATCAGAGCATAAGAAGAACTCTACTGGATCAGACCCACAGTGCTCCTGTCTCATACAGCGGCCAACCAGTTACTCTGCAGTGACAACAGGGCAGAGGCCAAGGCCTCCCCTGGTGTTTTCTCCTGGCACTGGTATTCAGCGGTTTACTGCCTCCCAATGTGGAGGTTCCATTTAGTCACCACAGCTGCTGCTGTAAATTAGGTGTTAAGGTTGCATT
>NW_015186688.1:0-1036 GCF_001447785.1 Gekko japonicus
TGGGATTTTGCAAGATCTTCTGTAAACCAAATAAGGCAAAGCCCAGTGAGGATCTGGGCCCCGATTTACTGCCGTTTCCACAGTCTAGGGCAGAGCTTAATATGAGGGGGTTTATGACGACAAGCATCTCTTAACAGAACCCCTTTTAGAACCCCAGAAGCAGGGGTAATTTCCTGCCGGAGCACGACAGAGCGGCGCTCCGGCCGTACGGAGCCCAGGACGCCCTCCCCACCGCCATTCCTAGCCCGCCTGCACAGGCAGACGGACCAGGGAAGGGCTGCAGAGCCGCCCCCCCCGCCTGGGGGGATTTAAATGTCTTTCTTCTTTCTTTCCCCTCTCCAGATGGGGAAGGGAGAGAAAGGCATTCTAAACATGCCTGGGTTCCCTGTCTAATGTTCTCTAGGAGAAGATCATGCTTGCATGCCTGCCCTTTATCAGGGGGTGTGGCATATGCAAATATTATGCAAATGAGCTCCTGCACATCTTATTTTTATGAAACAACCCCTGCCCACAAGACCTTCTTGTCACAGACCCTCGACAGCTTGGCCGGGCTATTTTGAATGTCCAAAATTCAAAGCCAGTTACGTCTCTCGAAGTCTAAGCTCCGTCTCGAGCCGGCTGCCAACAGACCCCCGGAGGGGAGAACCTTAAAGTCCACGAGAGAAGTCACGTAATGCAAAACCATTTCCAAATACTGAGGGCTCACTCCCCCGCCCCCCAGCAGTGGAACAGTTTAGGGCTTCTAAGGAGGGAGTAAACAGACCTGGGATAAGCTTATAATCAATCCCACACTCTGTATAAACCCGCTCCGAAACGGGGCCTGGGGATTCTCAAGGCTATAAATTGCAATGCAAACAAGCCAAGCGGCGAGAGGAGTCCAAGTTCGCAGAGGACCACGAAGATGGGAGAAGAGAAAGGAAGGGAATTAAGGATCTGGCCAGACAGCAGAGCCGGTCTCAGACATTGGAGGCGTCGCAGGGTCCCTGTCTGGAGGTGGAGAGAAAGTCGTCGGCAATGCTCCCTCTAAGCCGTGGAG
>NW_015186689.1:0-1047 GCF_001447785.1 Gekko japonicus
AACCCCTTCCCCAAAGCACAGAAAAATCCTGAAATAGAGATGTCTTTCTTTCAAAGTTTTTATGAAGAAAACACAGTTTTGAGAAGCCCCTGTAGGAGAGAGAGAGGGAACGAGAGGTGCGAACATGCAGTTATGTGCACATCGCTAACTAGTAAAGAAAATGCCTGACTGTTTGGGTGCACAACAGAGCGTTTAGACAACAGGAAATCCAGTTTGAAACTAGCTCAGCCCAAAAGGACCGAACTTTTACAGGTATCAAAGAAACACACAGTAAAGGGGGGGGGAGCAGGATGCAGACAACTGGGGCACGAAAGACAGATGTTGGTGTTTGATTGTGCATTTTAAATCCAGAAGGGAACAGGTTTTTAAAGGACTGATAGAAGTCTCTGATTTCCATCACCAGCTTCGAGACTACAACCTGTATCTGCACAGTACACAGATAAGGTAGATAAGAATCATGGGTGCAACAGAAAATTTTGAGCACTACTGTGCTGTAAAGAGATGTAATGCCTAAGCATTTTTAACAAGATTTCGTGAGTCATTTCTTGAACCTTGGATTCCAAGTAAAACTTAAAGTTAGCATCAGTAGGGATGTAATACAATACCAAAGTCAACAATGACATGAGAAGAGAGATATGAGAAACGGGGAGTATGCAGTTCGCTCTTGATCTCTTATACGAGTTTCTCTAAGACACAAGGCGTTGAATCCAAAGTGCAGCTGGTAGGAGCAGAAGGCATCTCTGCTCATGCAGTCAGGCAATCCCCATGAATTTCCAGCTTGATTTGCTATCCTTCACTCATGAGTTGATGCAGTTCCCAGAGGTTTCCATGAACCTCAGAAACACCTTTTGAGGTGGTTCAGGGCAGGGGGGCTGCACAAAAGGAAGAAACTTGAAATACTTACTCCAAGAATAGAGCTCCTTTAGGCATTTCTTCTAAAAAGCCTTTTTAAAAAAATAATGTGTTAAAGGACCAAGAGAATAAAAAATCAAGATAGCCATTTTAAGTCAAGTTCTTAGTTGATAACTTTCCTTAAGTAGATTGTTT
>NW_015186690.1:0-1054 GCF_001447785.1 Gekko japonicus
GGGTCACCGCAGGAGGGGCCATGGTTTAGGGGAAGAGCATCTGCTTTGAATGCAGTTGCAGAAGATCACAGGCTCAGTCTTGCAACACCTCGATTAAGGATCAGGTAACGGGTGATGTGGGAGACCTATACTGGAGACCCTGGAGAGCCGCTGCCAGTCTGAGTAGACAATACTGCCCTCAATGGACCAATTGCCTGCTTCAGTATAATGCATCTTCATGTGTTCAAGGTGCCACCTACCCCGACATGGTCCCAAGGCCTTCCAGGTAAGAAGAAGAAGAGTTGGTTTTCATATACCCCACTCTGTACGACCCAAAGGCGTCCCAGAGTGGCTTACAACCCTCTTCCCTTCCTCTCCCCACAACAGACACCGTGTGAGGTAGGTGGGGCTGATAGAGCTCTTTTCAGAATTTCTCTTGAGAGAACAGCTCTGAGAGAACTTGGACTGGCCCAAGGTCACCCAGCTTGCTGCATGTGGAGGAGGGGGGATCAAACCCGGTTCTCCAGATTAGAGTCAGCTGCTCTTAACCACTACACCAAACTGGCTCTCACAGTATTAGGGGGGCCCAACCCTTTTGAGCCTGCAGACACTTTTGGAATTCTGACACAGCATGGTGGGCACACCCAACAAAATGGCTGCCACTGAATAGCTGCAACAGGGTGTGGGGCCAGCCACAAAATAGCTGCCATAGATTACCCTCCGTCACACAGTGAAAATCCTTGTGTTGTGCTGGCAGTTGCTGCCAAAACGACATGTTAAAGGGGAAAAAAACCCACGGGCACCATGTTGGAGATACCCCGGCCATCTAGATGATGTCTCCCTCAAAGTCATTCCCCTGAAAATCCCAAATGCAAACAGGTCAGGATACACAAACAAACAAAAAAGATTTGTTGAACGGGAATGTTAAGGCGATGTTAGTTTTGCAAGCATCCCAGCAAAAGCCCGAGCACCAGGGTATTTCACATAGCCATATTTTAAAGCCAAAACATAGCTTCACGAAATGTAGGAACACCTTATGCCTCCTGGTAGAAGAAGCACCCATCTGCATTGCAGG
>NW_015186691.1:0-1052 GCF_001447785.1 Gekko japonicus
CCCCCTTCACTAATTTTAAGAAAGTCAGTGTGATTTCTTGATGAAATATTTATCTTTCTTAATTGGCTTTAATTAACTTTACACTTCATGCTTAACCAGATAAGCCCCCCCCCCCAAAACAAAAATTTCTCTGCTAGGGGATTTTCCTAGACCCTGGGAACACAGAGAAATCCAGATGAAATTGGCAGGCAAAAAGCTATTCACCCTCCGGAATGAAAAAGATGGCTAACTAGCAAGTTGTCCTAGGCTGCGATCAGATGAGCTGTTTGAGCTGATGTCATTACTGCTCCCCTCTGGATTAAAAATGCTCATTCAGACAGTGACATCTGTATCCCCTTCCCCAGGTGTCGGCACCCTGTCCTCACCACCGACTTTCCCAACACTGAAGAAAGTCTGATCTTTACAGATTGAACTGGTCTCCCCACACATTTCATGATGTCTGAACTCTCTCTTGCGAAGTCAAGCCATTTGAGAAGTCAGATCACACACTTCTGTCTGTGCACCTTTTAAAAATTCAGTTAGCAATGTGCGTATAAGTGGATCTTCGACCCAGGGTTTTGAATCACCGCTTGTGCATTTGTGCACCCAAACATTCTGTCAGGATTGGGAGCCCCCAGGGCAGTTGCTTTTGAGCATCAAATCCCAGCCCCCAAACCCCTCTCTCCTGTTTCTTGGAGTTGGGAAGCCATGGAAATTGTCCCTAGTTAGGCTCCCATATTGGCAGGGAACCTGGGGAGGCTGGCATCCCTAATTCAGGGAGACTTGGGTAAAGCTGGAAAAAATGAGTAAAGCTGGTCTCCCATGATTGACACAAGAGTAAATGTACTGACGTCAATGAGGCTACTCTCATGTAAATCTGCATGATGCTTCAACTTATCCCACCATGTATACCAAAGAAGAGAGGCAATTTGAAGGAGGCTGAGAGGGGCCACAGTACTTGGCGGAGGGATCATGGAGCTGTCAAATTGGAGTGGTGCTTCGAATAAAGGCTTCTGTGCATACAGTTTGCTGGCAAAGCAGGACACAAATTGAAAATAGTAAATAAATAATAA
>NW_015186692.1:0-1077 GCF_001447785.1 Gekko japonicus
ATCCAATCTCTTCTTCTTCTCTTCTGAGAAGCCAAAGTGTCTATTTAAAGTATTGTGGAACTATACAAAGCCTGCTGTTTCCCTGAGGGGGGGGGGAAGGAAACTGACAAACTTTCCATGCATCAGAATTAGAGAGCAGGCAAAGGGGTCTGGTGGGAGCCCTATCAGCTTCAGCCCGCTCTCGCAGGCACTCTCTAGGTCAGAGATGGGCCCATTAGGATTTTGCTGCTCTTTATACTCCGGGCTGCCATGCTGTCTGCTTCCTTGGGTCGCCAAGCGTCCCTTCCTGGGCTCACTCTGCACGGCGGGATTTTAATTGGCTATAAAAGGGGGAATGGCTTCCTCTATTCACCTGCAATTTGGCAGGAGGGACCCCTTGAGAGAAGAGGTACAATCCCTGACAATTTCACCCTCCTCGTCGTGCGCAGTGGGAAGGAGAGTTATGGGCAGAAATGTGTTTCCCACTGCAACCAATTGAAATGAGGGGAAAACAACAACAACAAACCGAATCTCTCCAACGCACGGCTTGAATCATGAATGTGATGGAACCAAACCGATGTTTTTAAAGGGAATATTTCCCCCTGTTAAAGTAGACTTCCCCAACACAGCAACTGCTGCACCAACCTCTTTTCCCTGCTTGCTCGTGCTCCGTTTGGGCTGGACCCATACACGGCTGGATATTGTGTCGCATTACATTAGGGTTCCCAGCAATGCTCCCTCTAAGCTGTGGAGTCTTGTGAGCAAGAATTCTACTTTGTGAGCTACTGGCATTAAAGTTGTGAGCGAGCGATTTTGCTGCTGCATAAATTAGTTTGCTCTGGAACCATCCTTCCTGAGCTAAGACAAGAATTTGTGAGCCGGGGGCTAAAAAACTGTGAGCTAGCTCACACGAACTTAGCTTAGAGGGAACACTGGTTTCCAGCCCCCAGGTCCCGACAGGGTTACTCCCGCTTTTGGGGACTCCAATCCCCGAACAGAGACATCACTGCACAACATCTCCAACACAATTACATCACCCAGAAGTGATATCATTGTATCACCGACATCACGGGGTGACACTCTAGTTTTTGGGCAAAC
>NW_015186693.1:0-917 GCF_001447785.1 Gekko japonicus
AACAATAAATAAATAAAATAAATAAATTATACACTGTTGAGCCCCCCCGCTCCACTCCTAAATCTCCATGAATTTTCCAAGCTAGATTTAGCAACTCTAACTACATTCTGGGTTGTCTCGTGATGCCTGAGGTGAGGACTCATCCCGTGTGTTGATTGTTGCAAATGTTAATCTACGTGTCATGAAGGCACTCTCACTGCGTCATTGAGTAGGGTAGAGAGCGATGTTGTAGTTCGGAATTTCAAGGTTGGACGTAACACTCCCTCAGTTGTGGATAGAGTCGTTTCTTCACAACAACTTCCCAGTTAGGAGCAAAGGTTAGGGTAAGTGTTAGGATGAGTCTCTGTGGTCTCACCCTTGTTCCTATAGGGGTCTTTCTCTCTCTCTGAGACCACCTGAAACCTAGACCTTTCACCTTGTCATGTCACAGCTTCCTTCCCTGTTCTACCTTCCCTCCTACCATTACATCCCCCGGGAGTGAATCACGCCCTCCTCTTTATTCCTCACTACCTCCCGCTCCACCCTATAGCAGCTGGACCAGTGGGCCGGCCAATCGACCTCTTCCAGGATTCCAGCCTGCTCTATCCCGTTCTCCCCCTCGTAATGGTCACAGCTGGACCCATTCCATTTTGCCTCCTTGTTTTGCTGGGGATCCTCTGACGGGTCGAGTTGTATCTTGTTCTGTTTTGCTCCTTTGCTTGAAGAAAGACTCTCGGTTGGTTCCTGATCTACCTCTGCTCACGACGGAGAGGTTGTTTTGTCTAGGTTGTCGCAGCCACCACCCCGCCTTCTGGGACCCTTCGGGGTTGAGGGCATGAGTGCAACCTCCTGACACTATGTTGCAGGAGCTAAAGGATTCTTTTAAAACATTTCCACTGGAGCACTGGAGGACTTTCCCATAAGTTACTGGGAGCGTC
>NW_015186694.1:0-1037 GCF_001447785.1 Gekko japonicus
TAATATAATCAAGTAATATTTCAAAAAAAACAGCAAACATTAACATAGTATTATTGTAGTACACACAAAGTAATTCCCACATTGTTAGTAAAGCTGAAGTCCTAAGTATACTTAGAAGGAAGAACGGCCATTGTACTGAACAGAGCTTCTAAGTAAACACGCTCAGGATTTTGCTCCATGAATGTGTAGGAACCTTGAATCCCTATTAAACTGTAATTTAAACCACATTAAGCTATTGGGAGTCAGTCTAGATAGTATTGCCCTAAATTTAAAATCGTGTATATGATTGGTCAAATGATTGTAATAAAGAACGAATGAACTGCCCTAAATTAAAGTAGTGCACTGCTAAATTGAGTTAAACAAAGAAAATCACTCACCTGATTGATGGCCACTCCATAAGGTTTTCAAGGAAAGAGTCAAACAGAGGTGGGCTGCCATTGTCTGTCTCTGCATAGTGACTCTGGAGTTCTTTGTTTTTTCTCTCTCCAATATTTATTTTCATTTTTCCCATCAAATATACATCCATTTACATAGGTATTCCTGCATACATTGGAGTCTTAAGTCCTCACACTGAATTAATCCATTCATACAAATGCTTCCATCTTTCCACGAACACACTATCAGCTTTACCTTGCAGCATAAGACTTAATTTGTCCATCTCTGCCGTTTCTAGTAATCTACTTACTAACTCTTCTCGTCTTGCTTCCAAAATCTAGCTAACAAAATTCTAGCAGTTGTAAATATATAAATTATCATGTATTTATCTTTCCATTTGTAATTTTTTGGTATTATATTTAACAGGACGATTTCAGGTAACAACTCAATTTTGATGTTTGTTATTTCTATAATAATTTTCTGTATCATCTTCCAATATCTACACACCTTTTCACAACACCACCACATATGAAAAAACGATCCGACGTTAGTTTTGCATTTCCAACAGTTCTTTGATAACAATGGGTTACACTTAGCTATCTTATCTGGTGACCAGATAAGATAGCTAAGTGTATCAATTTTATATAGGTTTTCCTTATACT
>NW_015186695.1:0-1021 GCF_001447785.1 Gekko japonicus
AAGCTAACCAGACCTTCAGGTGCTTGGATGGGTCATCTTCCAATAAAATAACCTCTGCAACTAAGCAGTGACTGGGTTGCTGCTTTCAAGGCCCCAAGAACTCAGATATGACAGTCCCCTGCTCCTAGTGGGTACCACAATGGCATATAAGGTTCTCCTTCCAACAGACCTTTGAGGTGGGGTCAGCTGAAAGAGTGTGACTGGCCCAAGGTCTCCCATTGATTCCCAGATCCTACTCTGATATTCTAACCAATATGTCGCACAGGCTGTCCAGTAGCCTAGTGAAATAATAACCATGTATAGTGTAGTCTAGTGAGCTAATTGACACAAGACATTTTAACAGTCATTTATAATGGAGTTCCCAGTTCCAGCATTTATCGCTTTTTGTGCTAGACTTTTCAACACCACCATTGTATCTGTTAAAGAGTAGGGTTCTCTAGATGTACTCATATGATAACGCCATCACTATGAAATTAAAACAGCACTGCTAGCACTTTACGATACTGCACTCTTTTTAGATGTTTTTGTGGTAATTTAATTGTTATTTATGTATTTACTTTTATGTAAGCTGCCTGAGCCTGCCTTGGTGGGGAAGGTGGGGTATAAATTGGATAAATAAATAAATAAATGGAGTAAGAGTGAATGGGTGCATGGCCAAAATAGGGGAGACCTTCCCTAGTGAAGAGACTTTTGCTAAGAATGTGCACGTTAAGTGTTTCTTTTACTCCCCCCCCTTTAAACAACTTGAATCCGTTTCCATACATTTGTGATGGGGTCATCTCAGTGTGCAACATCTTCCCCCATTAGGATTGTCCAGTATTGCCTTTGCTAACCTTTCACAAAATGGTGAAGTCCACAAGATATTCAGGGAGCACAGCTGAATGTTGGTAAAAGCACTACATAACCCCTTTGAGCACTGCCACACTGGTGAATTTCCTTTCCTTCCCTTTTTGCTATAGACAGAACTACACCTTGTATTTATGTTAGACTCCACTGGTTGGGGGCTGGAGTCTGGGGGCAG
>NW_015186696.1:0-1109 GCF_001447785.1 Gekko japonicus
GGCTTAGAGGGAGCATTGGTCCTGTGTCCCCCTTCAGTGGCCAGGGGTGCCACGAGTTACCGTGGGTCCCCAAACAAAGATTCCACGTAGGCCTCCCCCATATGACCATGATCCAAACGAAATATAACAAAACAAACCACTTGGCTTCCTGTTACCATGAATCTATAGTAATAAAAGAACCAACCCACCTGTCCACCTGTTATGTGTAGGTTTATTTATATCCCGCCTTTCTCCCCAATGGGGCTAGTGTTGCCAGCTTTGGGTTGGGAAATACCTGGAGATGTTGGGGTGCAGCCTGGGGTGGGCAGGATTTGAGGAGGGAGGAACCTCAGCAGGGTATAATGCCGTTGAGTCCACCCTCCAGAGCAGCCATTTTTCTCCAGGGGGAATTATTTTGGTCATCTGGAGATCAATTTAATAGCAGGAGATCTCCAGGTGCTACCTGGAGGTTGGCAATCCTAAATGAGGGCCCAAAGCAGCTTATATCATTCTCATTTCTTCCATTTTTCCCTCACAACAATCCTGCAAGGTAGGTTAGGCTGAGAGTGTTTCTGTTTGTGGCAGGGTTCCTCTTTGCGGCAGGCATACCTCAGAAAATGATGCTACGTGTTTGAAAACTGACCACCAATCCCAGACTGATGATGGAAGCTGTGGTGCCAAAAAATGGAGGTGATTGGAACACCCTAAACCATGTTATCTTCACAACAGGCAACTTGGTGTAGTGCCAGTTTGGTGTAGTGGTTAAGTGTGCGGACTCTAATTTGGGAGAACCAGGTTTGATTCCCCTCTCCTCCACTTGCACCTGCTGATGTGACCTTGGGTCAGTCACAAGTTCTCTCAGCGCTGTTCTCTCAAGGACAGTTCTGGAAAGAGCTCTCTCAGCCCCACCTACCTCGCAGGGTGTCTGTTGTGAGGAGGAGAAGGGAAAGGGATTGTAAACTGCTCTGAGATTCATTCCGGTAGTGAAGGGCAGGATATAATTCCAGTCTCTTTATTTTATTTATTTAGTTCAATTTCTATCCCACTCCTATGATGTTTGCAGCCAGTCCAAGGGCTACCAGTGCGCCAACAGAACCCATGCTCTTCAACAGCTGCATGCACAGAGAGCA
>NW_015186697.1:0-1035 GCF_001447785.1 Gekko japonicus
ATTTTTTTAAAAGATTTCCGGTTTTTCTGAAATCCCTCAAGTTTGCAGGAAAATCTGTTCAGTGAAAGTGTGGCCCAGATCCGGAGATTTTAACTATCCACTTATTGCTGTTAGATACACAAATATATCTTTAATTTTTCTGCATCATGATTTTATGGCAAATTCATATTTACCCTGAAGTAATTTTATCAACATTCAGAGTGGTTATGGCACATAGAAATCATAATTACAGAGTAGCAAACTTTTAGACTGTAACAGCTACTCAGTTTTAATTTTAAACATTGTTAATAATCATTTTGAATGGCTCAGAAATGGGGGGGTGGGAGGGATTTTGTGGCTTCCATTGACTTTGATCACATAAACAAGTCACCAGTGTTTCTCAGAAAAGGAAATCTAGGACAAAGACATTTTTAGGTCATGTCCAGTTCTATTAATATAGAAATACCTACGTCTCATATTGAATATGAAATAGCCTGCATAATTTAGCCAGAGTTCTAGTGGGATTATATCTCTTCTTAAAGTGCGCTCACTTTTTGTAGATTAACACATATACAGAGAATTACTTGTTCTTCTTGATAAATCAAATTGACAATCATTTTTGTGGCGGTGGAAAGGGGTTCCAAGGCATTGCCGGCCTCTGAATCATGACCCTGGCCTTTCTTGGTGGTCTCCCACCCAAATACTAACCAGGGCAGACCCTGCTTAGCTTCCAAGATTTGATAAGATCATTAGCACTATTTAAATCCTATAACAAGAAATATATTGTTTGGCACTCTGCCCACTTCTGTAAGGAGTACAAAGTCCATGACAGCCTTTCACAGGATTGCCCACCCTTGAAGATGAACACAAGAGACGAGTGGTGTTTGTAATCAGTTTGTAAAGTGTTACAAAGGTTACAGGAAGTGCTGAAGCAAGCATCCAAGTAGGGTTGCCAAGTCGGTAGCGTTGCTTTGGTCTGGGAGCTGCTGAGGGGTGCACGCATACTGCCAGAACGTCACAGGAAGTTACGCACAACGTAGAGCATGTTGGGGGCGT
>NW_015186698.1:0-1034 GCF_001447785.1 Gekko japonicus
CCAAGTTGGCCAGCTGTAAAGCATCTCCGCTTGCTTCATCCATCTCGTGGAGTGAGCGGGTTGTTGTGGGGTGTCATCAATCTGTCATGAACATGGTACCAGGCCAGGCGAGAGCAAGATAGGTCAAAGGCAGTCGAAAGTAAAAAAACGGGCAAGCAGAAACACCGAGAGACCAAATCACCAACCGTTAGAGTAGTCATTAAAGCTAGAGTCCAAAGAAGTCAGAAATCAGGGTGCCGAAGGTCCGAGGTACAGGTCAGTAACTTAGTCGTATGAGCCGAGGCCCGGAGCCGAGGAGAAGTCAAAACGAGGAGCCGGAACAGGAACACGAGTGGTGAAGTGCAAAGCTTCATCCCAAAGTGACTAGTTGCTAGCACAACTAGTCAGTGTGAGCGCGAGAGCTAAATAGCCTGTAAAGCTGTCAGCAATTAGCATGCAGTGATTGTGTCCCGGCTCCCACTAGTACTCTGGGCTAAAGGAGCGCCTACTGTGCATGCGCGCATCCTACCGCCGGGATGTCATGTCCTGTCGGCATTGTTCCCTCAAGCGGGATACTGGTGGGGGTGAGTCAGGGGGTGTGTTGCTTCAGCTGTTTCTAAAGCAGTTTCTGTGGCTTCAGTCCTGTCAGGTGTGGGGGTTTTCAGGAACCAGGAGCTCATCCCCAGCAGTACTTAGGTCTTGTCACGACAGGGTCAGGGGGGTAAGGCTGAGAGG
Source organism: Gekko japonicus (assembly GCF_001447785.1). Taxonomy (NCBI): domain Eukaryota; kingdom Metazoa; phylum Chordata; class Lepidosauria; order Squamata; family Gekkonidae; genus Gekko; species Gekko japonicus. The sequence continues at coordinate 715 of NW_015186698.1, forward strand.
GGGAGTTCACTGTCCAGTCCAAGAGTCAAGCCAGAGAGAGAGCAAAACAACCAGAGCAAAAGTCTCAATACATAAAGCTAGGCCGTAGTCAGAGCGTTACCGAGAGTCAGAGTCCAGATAGGCAAGTGTCGAAGTCAACGGGCAGAGCCGAGGATTAAGAGCCAGGGGGTCATCAAAATGTGGACTGGAGCCAGGAGCCAGAAAGTCAGTCAGTAGCCGGATACCAGGAACAGAGTCAGAGGTGCAGAGCTTCTGGTCCGAAGGACGAGTTTGGTAGCACTATTAGCCAGAAGTCAGCGACCTATTCAAATAGCTCGCTG
>NW_015186699.1:0-883 GCF_001447785.1 Gekko japonicus
GTTAAAAGGACCAGGTAGGAAGTGATATGCGACACTGAAGAACCATTGCCAAACTGCGTAGGCAAGACTGACTCTGATGGACTTCAGATTTTGGTTACGTCTGCATTTCAGGAGCTGTCCCAATAGCCTTATTCCATATCTGCTGAAAGAGTCTCATTGTTCTAAGTGGTTTGCTGCTATAGAAAGGAAAATCGTCTCAATAGCCTTATGCCTGAAATGATGTGATGTCCTTATCTGAAATACACATCTTTGCTCTGCTCAAACAGAGAGTAATTGATATTGAAATGCAAGAGCTGAGAGCTTTGGCTTCTGGTAGATGTTCCCCTGTAAGATGGGCACGTTTTCCAATCAATGCCCCAGCACAATACTTAGCGGATCTGACTTCTCCGCAGCTGTGTAGAGCATTTATGCTGGCCCGATTTAATGTGCTTCCCTCTGCGGTTTTAGCAGGAAGATTTAAGAAAATCCCCTACTCTGTAAGGTTCTGTGATTGTGATTCAGAGGAGATTGAAACAATCGAACATGTATTCCTGTATTGTAGTTTGTATGATGACATTCGGGCAGCCTATCTAGAAGGCATTCTTAAGAATGATGCCAAGCAATCCGATGACAGAAGGTTGTATTTTTTATTGGCTTCACAAAATATAGCGGTTATTGAAGCGGTTGCTAAGTTCTGTAACCACCTTATAATGAGGAAGTTTGTGTGTCAAATCCATGAACTGAATGGTGATTGTGTATGATTATGATCTATGCCAATAAAGTTTTGAACTTTGAACTTTGACTCTGATGGACTGAGAGACTGATTCCTTTCATTTGACTAAAGCTCCTTTGATCAAATAGCTTGAGCAGTCATGTACCTCCTCTGATACACATCGTCTTCAAG
>NW_015186700.1:0-1096 GCF_001447785.1 Gekko japonicus
GAAAATACATAAATAAAACTTTTAAAAAATGCAAAAAATAAATAAATAAGGGGGAGGGGAATCATATATCAGGTTTTCAAAGTGCTCCCCAAACAGGATCAACATACATATATCAAGTTGTCCAGCGAGAGATTTAGCATCCAGTGTCGTATAACGGTTAGAGGGTTGGACTATGATTTGGGAGGTGATGGTGGTGGAAAGCGCAATCAAGCTGCAGCCAAATTATGGGGACCCCACAGGGCTTTCAGGGCAAGAGACGTTCAGAGGCAGTTTTCCGTTGCCTGCCTCTGCACAGCAACCCTGGACTTCTTTGGTGGTCTCCCATCCAAATACTAACCAGGGCCAACCCTGCTTAGCTTCTTAGAACTGAAGTGATGGAGCTAGAGTGGGCCATGTCAGGGATGATCTGGGAGACCCAGATGCAAATCCCATTTTGCTATGGAATCTTGCTGGGAGTCTTACGTATGTCTGCAAGGTATGGAGCAGTTCCAAGGGGTCCCATCATGACAAGCAGTCCCAGGTGGTCAACAGTGAGGATATCTTCTGAAGCTTACCAGGCGATCTCCGCTGGAGGCAAGGGAGATATTTTGCTTTTGCCATGTCTTGTTAAGTTGTTCCAGTAAAAAAGACGAGAGAGCCAGTTTGGTGTAGTGATTAGGAGTGTGGACTCTAATCTGGGAGAACTGGGGTTGATTCCCCCTCCTCCACATGAAGCTGCTGATGTGACCTTGGGTCGGGTACAAGTTCTCTCAGAGCTGTTCTTTTACGAACAGTTTTCAAAAGAGGTCTCTCAGCCCCACCGACCTCACAGGGTGTCTGTTGTGGGGAGGGGAAGGGGAAGGAGGTTATAAACAGCTCTGAGACTCCTTTGGGTAGTGAAGGGCGGGGTATAAATCCAATCCCTTCTTCTTTTTTTGTTGGGGTCGTTTGGACCTCTTCAGCCACTGTAGTTTTGAGAGAGTGGCCGAAGTAGGTGGAGTTCCTGTTCTCTGTGGTTGGTTGCATTTGAGACAATAAACTAGCCATGCTGAAGTCCTCTTGAGCCTTATCCTTACCATTGCCAGACATGTGACCTTGGGCCAGTCACAATCTCTCA
>NW_015186701.1:0-988 GCF_001447785.1 Gekko japonicus
CCACAAATGGTACACAGACAAAGACGAAGGCTCCGGATTTCGATCTTTGTTTCGATAGCACTTCTTCAAGGAGTTCACACTACTTCATGAAGTACTCATAATGTACAGAAGACTTTAAAATGGTATATGTAGGAGGAAAAATCCTTAGCACAGCACTCACACCGTATAAAAGCCTTCAGTATTACAGGAAAAAACTCAATCCTATTATAATCATTCAAAGTCGGGCATCCAATCAACAATAGAACAAACTCTTCAATAGTCGGTAAGCCTCTATTATGGACTTGCATTAGTCATGGACCTGTACATTATATGACGTAATTTGGTTTTACTGATACATGTGGTCCTCTGTTATTCTTGTCATATAAATTTACTCTTTTTGCATGACGTTTTGAGCACTTGGGGTCAGTGTTCCCTCTAAGCTGAGTTAGTGTGAGCTAGCTCACAGTTTTTTAGCCTCCGGCTCACACCTTTTTGTCTTCGCTCAGGAAGGAGGGCTCCAGAGCAAACTGATTTATGCAGTAGCCAAATGGCTCGCTCACAATGCCAGTAGCTCACAAAGTAGAATTTTTGCTCACCAGACCCCGCAGCTTAGAGGGAGCACTGCTTGTGGTCTGCGTTATTTGTACGGTGCTTGCTTGCTTTCGGCATATTGTATACTGTGATATCGCATCTCTTTATGATCTGGGAGTGAAGCCAGGAGGGTGCGGGGTTTGGGGAGGGTTTGGACTTCAGCAGGTATAACACCGTACAGCCCACCCTCCAAAGCAACCATTTTCTCCAGGGCAACTGATCTCTGCCATCTGGGGGTCCTTGCGATTCGCAGAGATATCCAGGCCCCACCTGGAGGCTGAAGCAACAAGAGCTGCAGCGTTAGGAGAGTCTAGTAACAAATAAATATACACTGCAAAAACCTTTTAGCAAACAAATGTGATCTATTTATGGTCATCATTTAGCAAACTGCATGGTGTGTCATTATTTCATCCTAGTC
>NW_015186702.1:0-1009 GCF_001447785.1 Gekko japonicus
CCCGCCAAGTGTTTATAGAAAGTGGGCAGAGCCAGAGGGCACTTTCCACCAGCAAGGCTTCTGACTGGCTGTGCAGATTTTTAAAAATTTTGGTTTGGCATCAGCTACTATCACAGCATAAGGACTTCCACCGTGAAAAGGTAAGCCTTGGCAGCCATTTTATGCCTGGCTCCGCCTCCTGCGGCAGCCATTTTGTGGCTGTGCGCACCATGCTATGTCCGAAGATGCCCACAGGCTCAAAATGTTGGGGACCCCCGCTCTACAAATTACATTTCCTGCATACAACATTCTCCCCTTCTTTTAACATTCTTCTCACAAACAACTTTAAAAGCAGAAAACGCACAAATCTAGCAAAATAATTCAGGAACGGGCATCATTTTCATTAAGTAATATCAAGTCAAATCAAAGTCACAGAGTCGCCATTTGGAGCAGTCGCAGCATCACCAAGGTGTGAAATGGGAGGTGCAATCAACACTGGGAAAACTGAGGAGCCCACCCCTCTCTCACAAAACCGGGATGGCACTGCTTTCCTGCCCCCCGATAATGGATGACGACTGGCAAACACATAGAGCCCCCATATTGTTTTCATGAACTTATGGAAAGTGGCTAAGAAATGGCTTCAGAATTAGTGCTTTTACCCAGGATGCCTTGTTCTTGTCCAACTTGCGGTAGAGGACTGTACCACATAATACAGAGTTACAAGTTTTGGACACCTCTACCCCTAGGCTGCTGGAAAAATTGGCAAAATAGTTAAATATTCAGATATTGCAATGGATGTTTGCTTCACTGGAGAGGAGGCATTTTCTTCTATGAAAAAATCTTTATTTCTAAGGGAAGCATTTTTGTTGTTGTTCAATTTGTATCCCGCCCTCCCTGCCAGGCAGGCTCAGGGCGGCTTACACAAGTATGTTAAACAACTAAAACACAGAAATTGATAAAAACACAGCAGTCTAGAATAAATCTACAGGATTTCTACAATTACAGGAAATCTACAAAACAAGAAAGACAC
>NW_015186703.1:0-1144 GCF_001447785.1 Gekko japonicus
TATAGATCCAATCTCTTCTTCTTCTCTTTTTCACTGCTGCAGCATTCTGGGTTGACACCTTCATTGAACTATCCACTACCACCCCAAGAGCTTTTCCTCTCTCAGTCTCAGCAACTTCAGACCCAATCAGGCTAGACTTGAAGATGAGATTTTTTTTTGTCCCAGTGTGCATCACCTGACGCTTACCAACACTGAACTTCATTTGCCACTTTGTCGCCCACTCGCCCAGTCTGTGGAGGTCCTCTTGGAGCTCTCCGCAGTCAGCCTTGGTTTCCACCGTCCTGAATAATTTGGTGTCATCTGCAAACCTGGTCGCTCACCCCTCATTCCCGATCATTTATGAATAGATTAAATAGCCCTTTACTTGCCCCAAGATCGATCCTTATGGGACCCCACAGAGCCAGTTTGGTGTAGCGGTTAAGTGCGTGGACTCTAAACTAGGAGAACCGGGTTTGATTCCCCACTCCTCCACTTGCACCTGGCTGGATGACCTAGGGCAAGGCATAGTTCTGACAAGAGCTGTCCTTGAAAAAGAGCAGTTTCTGTCAGAGCTCTCTCAGCCCCACCTACCTCATAGGGTGTCTGTTGTGGGGAGGGGAAGGGACGGGAGTCTGTAAGCCGCTCTGAGACTCCTTTGGGTAGTGAAGGGTGGGGTATAAATCCAATCTCCTCCTCCTCTCCTTCTTCTCCTCTCCTTCTTCTCCTCCTCCTTCTCCTTCTTCTTCTTCTTGGGTCAGTCACAGTTCTCTCAGAGCTGGTCTCTCAAGAGCAGTTCTCTCAGAGCTCTCTCAGCCCCACCTCCCTCCCACGGTGTCTGTTGTGGGGAGGGGAAGGGGAAGGAGTTTGTAAGCCGGTCTGAGACTCCTTTGGGTAGTGAAGGGCGGGGTCTAAATCCAATCTCTTATTTTTCTTCTTTTTCTTCTTACTTCTCTCCATTGAGAGAACTGTCCGTCTATTCCTACTCTTGTTTCCTGTCATTCCACCAGTTTTTAATCCGTAAGAGAGCTTTTCCTCCCATTGCAGCACATCAGCTTTCCACTTTCCCTTTGCATCTTTCACAGACAATCTCCACCCACAAAATGTCAGGTTTTTTTGCCACCTCCTTGCAGAACATCAGCTCCAGACCGAGAGAACATGTCCACGT
>NW_015186704.1:0-1075 GCF_001447785.1 Gekko japonicus
TCCTCCTCCTCCTGCTGCTCCTCCTCCTCGTCTTCTCTGCCTCCTCCTCTTTCTTCTTCCTCACAAAACTCTATGGTAATATCAGCTTCAAACCATAAAGTTTTGCCCAAAAACCAGAGCGTTCCCCCCCCCATGACATCACCGACACGCCTATTTCACTTCCGGGCGACACAGGCACATCGCATTTATTTCCGGCGACATCGCTGGGGGGGGGGATTTCCTCCTGACAGCCAGTAGGCAGGAGCCCAGAAAACTGGGGGATCTCCTGCCCCGACTGGGGAATGGCAACCGCCTGATAGTTTGAACAGGAAAATGCCATGGCTGGCCTCAGGGGTCAGCATAGCTGGGCGGCTGCCAAGGGCCACCCCCTGGAAGAGGGGCGGTTTCCTGTTTCCCAAGGGAGACAAGCAGAGGCTGCAGAGCACAAGAGAATCGCACTCTGCTGCCTCCTCCAGGCAGCCCTCGGGACTGCAATACTGTAGAGGTTCTCTCTTGCTCCTTCTAGACCCACTGACACAGATGCTCATTCCCAGCATCGACAGAATCGAGGGGTGCCTGTGCCCGGAGGCCCTAAAAACCTGCAGCTTTGAAAGGAGCAATTCATCGCTCCCAGAGGGAACACGGCGATAGCTTAATGGTGGGAAGTCGTCGCCAGTTTGGTGCGGTGGTTAAGAGCACGGACTCTAATCTGGGAGAACCGGGTTTGATTCCCCACTCCTCCACATGAAGCTGCTGGTGTGACCTTGGATCAGTTATAAGCTCTTTCAGAGCTGTTCTCTCAGGAGCAGTTCTTGAGAGAGCTCTCTCAGCCCCACCTGCCTCACAGGGTGTCTGTTGTGGGGAGGGGAAGGGAAAGGAGATTGTAAGCCACTCTGAGACTCCAAGACTCTGAGAATCGCCACCACTGAGCTAAGGACTCCCAAAACAAACTTCTGCCTGCAGTGCCCTCTGCTGGACAAGGAAAGGACAGGCAAGATGATTGAAACCTGTTTGCGTATAAATCCAATATCATCCTCCTCCTTTCCTCCTCCTCTCCTCCTCCTTCACCTCCTTCTCCTCCTCTTCTTCTTCTCCT
>NW_015186705.1:0-564 GCF_001447785.1 Gekko japonicus
CAAGCAAGGGTTAACTCTTTTATCTGGACTTTATCTGGGTTTGTTATAACTAAGCCCATCATCCCTTTAAGACTGAGCTTAATCGTACTTAACCTTTTTTTTTTGCCATGCCAACTTCATGACATCACTTCCAGCACAAGCGGGAAGTGACATCATAGCATTGGGTCGATGCTCTAGCATTTGTGCAAAACTCTATGATGCCCCTTCCCCACCACCATTTCCCCTGACATTTTCGCCTGTCATCCAGGAGAGTGGTAGCAGGCAGTGAGGGCAGAGCGTGGAAGCAAAACACAGTTGAGGAAGAGCAGGGACTCGAACTCAGGTCTTCCAACACTAACTGCTATCACACACGAGCTCTCCTGCTTTGCTGATGACATTTTAGTATTTTTTAATTTGTAGGATATTTGGCCACCCAATGAGAAGGGAGCCTTCACTGGAGAAGACCCTGATGCTGGGAAAGATTGAAGGTCAAAGAAGAAGGGGATGGCAAAGGATGAGATGGTTGGACAGTGTCATCGATGCAACAGAAATAAAATTGAGCAAACTCCGGAGGACGATGGAAGA
>NW_015186706.1:0-1024 GCF_001447785.1 Gekko japonicus
AACAGCAATGATGTATAGGAGTTGAAGAAGGAATGTCTGTATGTTGGGGGGCTGGCCCTACCAGCGAGCATGGTTATGTGGAGACCACTGGTCCAACTGTTCAATCATGAGTCATGGGGTCATCATGCCCCAAAGAAATATGGGTTGTGTTGGTAGCTCCGTTATCTTTGAGATGCCACTGTGATATAGCCATTGGAGTGGTTGCCAGCTCTGGGTCGGGAAATACCTGGAGATTTTGGGGTGGCGCTTGGGGAGGACTTGGGGGGAGGGACCTCAGTAGGGTAGAATGCCATCCATCCCCCAAAGCAGCCATTTTCTCCAGGGGAATTGGTCTTCTGGAGATCAATTGCAATAGCAGGAGATCTCCAGGTGCCACCTGGAGAGTGGCAATGCTAGGCAAGGCTCAAATCCCCACTCACCAAAGCTCACTGGCTCCTTAGTGCAGTTGCTCTCTCTCTCAGCCTGACCTACTGTATAGGGTGTTTGTGGGAATAAAAAGGAGGGGAGACATTTATTGTTCTTTTGAGAAAAGGTGGGACAAAATAGGTGGACCATCTTCTCTCTGTGTGTGTGTGTTTTAGAATATCATATGCAATATAGTATTTCACTGCATTGTTCGCTAATCTTGCAACATTGGTATTATACTACATTTTAGTATAGTGCAACGTTTTCTAATTTTGTTTACAATTACTAGGGGGTGATCATTGGCTTTTTGTGTTATCATGTTCTAATTGCACAGTTTTTAGTTGTGATCCTCCTTGGGTCTCCCTGAGAAAGGTGGACAACAAACTAACCAAATGAATAAATAATGAGAGAAAGGGGAGAAAGATAAAAGTATACCGTAAAAACATTAACAGTAATTACTGTGTTGCGGGGTAAAAATGGCTCCTAGGGTTTGAAAAGTTTGGACTGTTACTGTGGATAATAATGGAGTTCCAACAGTAGATTGCCCCAGTCAAAGTACAGTGGCCTCACAGGAGACACAGAACAAGAGATAGCTTGACACCAAGAGTGCCATTTCAGT
>NW_015186707.1:0-1055 GCF_001447785.1 Gekko japonicus
CAAGTGCCTCTGCTTCTTCCCCCAGCACCCCTGGGTGTTCCTGCTGGCCTGCCCGGTTCAAACGAACTGCCTGCTCCCCCAGCAGCTCTGAAGCAGCCCCATGATAAACCCATCCCCCAGCTGCAAAAGTGACATTTAACGGCACTCCAGAGAAGCTGGCATTTTTCCTGTTGCAGGTGTGCAAGTTTTTACGTGATTGGGGCCCCACTTTCACCACAGACAAGCAACATGTGGATTTTATTGGGTCACACCTCCGGGACTGGGCAGCCAACTGGCTCGTAGGCCTCCACAATGTCCAGGGACCAGAACTCCGAGGTGTGGGCCCTCATGTGATGCCTTCATGTGGGCCCTCCGATACCAATACAAGGACCCCCTGGAGCTAGAGAGAGAGCGCACCCACCTGAGAGGCCTGCGCCGGGTGGGTGCCAGGTGCAGGAGTACTCTGATGAGTTGAAAACATATGCTGCAAAGCTCCAGGGGTGGCCTGAAGAGGTCCTCATTTAATTTTATTGGGCCGGGCTGAACCACGCAATTCTGGATCGAGCACTGGCCCAGGGCAACCCACTAATGTTGGACGGATGGATACAGGTGGCCTGTGAGATGAAGAACCACTCCAACCTCTTGCGGATGTACCAGCTCTGGGTTCCCACAAGGGCAATGGCACGGCGACAGCGGCAGCGACAGAACAATGAGGGGTGAAAACCAAGACGAGAGAGGCCATCAGAGACCAATGGATGCATCAGGGCCTATGCCTGAGATGTGGAGCCCCAGGGCATTTTATAGTAAGCTACCCTCTTGACAAGAACCCCAGAGAGGGGAAGGTGAGCAGACACAAGACTTCTGCAAAAAAGCCCAAGCTGCAAGGAGTGGGGAGGAAGCATCCCAAGGCACTTCAAGCAGGAGAGCAACAACAGCCAGACAGCACCTCTTCTAGTGGAGACGAGGCAGACGAGCTGCTGGAAATGGATGGGACCTGCTGTGAAGGGCGCAATGAGGCAGGTCTGAAAGTCCCATGTGCCAATTTCTGTGAGAACCTCTCCCCCTTTGTTCTATGT
>NW_015186708.1:0-1014 GCF_001447785.1 Gekko japonicus
CCAGGGGGTGACGCTGCTGGCCAGGTGAGATGCCGTTGCTGACGTGAGTGTCCACCTCCTTCCCCTCCATAATCGGGCACCCAGGAAGGAGGGTTTCCAAGTGCCCCCTTGCCACAAGGCGGGGATGGGTGGGCTAGGATTGCCAAATCTAGGCTGTGAAACTGTCCGACTCCCAGCAGAACCACTCTTACGCACGCTTTCATTTGAAAGTTTATTGGAAATATTTGGTTAACTGTAGAGGCAGGAATCGATAATAAAGACGGGGTCCCCCATTCCGTACATACATAATCCACACAAACGTTACTAACAGTCAGGAGAGCTATACGGCCTAACTAGCCATGCCAAAAGTCTTGTCTCTCCCAAGGTTGTCTCTCATGCGAAAACCTGAGAATGTCCTAGGGGCTGCATGAAGAAGAGTTACAATTGGCGCATCCTACCTACAGACACATTCGCACACACATTACCCCCCCCCTTAGGAATGTGGTGCTGGGCCCATAACCTTTGTTGGGATTCTTTTTGAGGTAAATCAGCAGAGTATTAAGAGACTGAGTCCATGGTGTGTATTTAAAATATAAACGTTTACTATAAACCTAACATGGGGAAAAGGTACACAGGATATGAAAATAACAAAGAGCTTATATGCCTACATCCTTACAGCTAAGAGCCGGAATGGCGTCTCCTTCTTAGTCAGAACAAAGAACGGGGAGGAAGCCATAAAATGGTAATACACCTTGACACTTTAGTCCCAATCAAATCCCTAGATCAGGGAGAAAATTCCCGGGCTTCCTATTGTCTAAACAGATTGGTTACAAACAAACATGTGACTTAACAAACATCATTAACCCTGAAAATACTGAAGTGTTTTAACTTGTAACACCCAACAGAATGCCATGTCAATGAGGGTAAGAGATAAGGGCAATACCAGATGTGTCTAACAAGCGGGGTTGCAAAAGCGAAACTAAGCATCCATATCACAGAATCATACAAAGGCAATAAATCCAGGGCCCAAGTCTG
>NW_015186709.1:0-1014 GCF_001447785.1 Gekko japonicus
AGGGCTGTGATGTTTTATTGACTTATTCTTTGTTGAATAAAGTCTTCTCTTGCTACATGATTCTCAGGTACCTAAAAAACAAAAAGCTGATTTACGTAAAGCCATAGCACAAGCAACAGCAAAGCCCAAACACCCAACCAATTCAGAATTCCATTTATCCCAATATACTAATGGGATATTGTCTCTAAAATACAAAAAGCTACATATTGGTCTCAGTCTTGGTTCAGTCAGAATGCCTGTTCCAATAAGTGGAATCCATTTCTGGATCAAGTGTCCCAGCGGAGGTGGGGGGTAAAACATTTCTACAATTAATTTTGTCATTTAAGGATTTTTTGCCATCAAGTTGCAGCTAACTGATGGTGATCCCACAAGTTTTTCAAAGCGAGAGACGGTTCAGAGGTGGTTTACCATTGCCTGTCTCTGGCTGCGGTCACACAAGGGAGAAAATGCGGGTGGGAAGCGAGGCTATTTGCCCCAGGCTGCAATGATGTGCGTTTGTGCGATCACACTTCCGGCCACGCACCCCGCAGTTCCGTATACGAGAAGGTTTTACCCCGTGGCTTTTCCCCACACTCCTGCAGCACGATACGACGCCCCGCCGACAACTCCGGGATGCTGGACAGATGTGTTTGTCTGATCGCGCCCCTTTACTCCACGGGGGAATCGCACCGTTGCCGCCGCTTTTGGTACGTATGATCGCACCCCCTGTGTAGCAAGCCTGATATTCCTTGGTGATCTCCCATCCAAATACTGTGCAGGACCGACCCTGTTTAGCTTCCAAGATCTGATGAGATTGGGCTAGCCTGGGCTATCCAGGTCATTAATCTCTGCTAATTTTAGGATTGCAACTAGTCATTGTACCAGTGGTGAACATCATTTTCTTGTCTAATGTTTTGCCCAGACTTCCACTTCATTTCCAGCTTACAAAGCCAAGGGATGGAAATTAATTGCCTAAAGGCTTCAGTGGAGTGGGCCCAGCTAAATCCCCTTATGACCAGTGTTCCCTCTAAGCTG
>NW_015186710.1:0-1133 GCF_001447785.1 Gekko japonicus
CTCTGGAGGACACAGAAAAGAGACCGCTGTACTGCACAAGATCGTGGCAACTAGTCGGGTGCTAAAACAGAGCTGTGCTGCGATCTGGGCAGTTGTGCAAGCTGCTCGTGAGGAGGAGGAGGAGGGATTTATACCCCACCCTTCACTCGGAGTCTCAGGGTGGTTTACAAACTCCTTTCCCTTCCCCTCCCCACAACAGACAACTTGTGAGCTAGGTGGGGCTGAGAGAGCTCTTTCAAGGACTGCCCTTGAACGAACAGCTCTGAAAGAACTTTTGACTGACCCAAAGTCATCCGGCAGCTGCGAGTGGAGGAGTGGGGAATCTTACCTCCCAGATTAGAGTCCGCGCCCTTAACCACTACACCAAACTGGCTTTCTAGAAACTGGATGCAAGGACTTTAAGAACCATAAAAGAATTGCCCATGAGCTTACAACAGGCAAGAGTGCCAGGGAAGGGCACAGATGGCTGCAAAAGGGTCGCTAATGGGTAGAATATCCGTGGTTAAAATGAATATTTTACCGAGTGTGATGTTTCTATTTCAGATTATTCCAATAGTGAAAGACTCAAAGATCTTAAATTCTTGGCAGAAGGAGGTTTCAAAATTTGTATGGGCGGGGAAGAAACCAAGAATTAAGATGAAAATCCTTTGCGATGCTAAGGAAAGAGGAGGATTCCAGTTACCAAACTTTAAATTGTACCATGATGCAGTATGTTTAACTTGGTTGCAACAATGGATTACTTTAGATAACAGAAAATTGTTGGCGTTATAAGGGCATGATTGTAAATTTGGATGGCATGCTTATTTATGGTATGGAAACGCAAAAATGGATAGTTTTTTTAAACATCATTTTATCAGAAGAACGATATATGACACTTGGATTAAATATAAAAGGTTCTTTTCAGACGAGAGACCACTCTGGATAATACCAATGGAGGTAATTAAACCTTATCCGGTTTATAAAGGAGAAGACTGGCTACAATATAGAGACATTTTGAAACCTGCTGGAAAGTCGTTTGAAATGAAATTATAGCGTGGCGGGCGCAGCCACCAAATGCCTGCCTCGTGAGGCAGAGCCTGCCACAAAACGATTGCCATCGCTTTCCTTCAGTCACACAGTGAAGAGTTTTGTGC
>NW_015186711.1:0-994 GCF_001447785.1 Gekko japonicus
GATCCCCCCCAAAATGACCTCTGCTCCTACTGGATTTATTTTAGGATTGCCAGGTCACCTTGTTGCTCCAGCAGGAGGATCTGGGGATGTTCTGGAACTTCCCTGATGTGATGACATCACCTGGAAGTGACATCATCATGCTGGGGGTGTCACATTATGGACACTCTGGTTTGAGGGCAAAACTCTTTGGTAAAACCAGCTAAAACCACAGAGTTTTGCCCTCAAACCAGAGTGCCCCCGCATGATGTCCCCGGTGTGATGACATCACTTCCAGGTGATGTCATCATGTTGGGGAAGTCACATGGGGATGTGGCTTTTGGGGGCAGGGTTTCCCCCACTGGCCAGCTGGCTGGCAGCAGGCAGAAACCCCAAAAACTGGGGGAACCCCTGCCCCAGCCTAGGGACTCGGAAACCTAATTTATCTTTAGCCTTTGGTACTGTGGACCATGCCAGTTTGTTGACATGTTTGGAGGCAGAAGTATGGAATCAGGGGTTGTGCTTTGGATTGGTTTAAATAGTTTCTTACAGACAGGACTCCATTGGAGACCTGTTGTTATCCGGGTGGAATTTGTCCTGGCATGTGTTCTCCATGGTACTCAATTTCCATGTAAAGCTGTTGGGGGGGGGGGGATCATCTGTGGTTCCGGGAACCGGTTGTCATCAATATGTTCATGACATCCAGCTCAATATTTCTTCATTTAAGTCACTGGATGATGCGATAGAGGTCCTGAGCTACTGCCTGACTGCTGTGGCTAAATGGCTAGGAGTGAACAAGCTGAAACTGAATCCTGACAAAGCGGAGGTAACACTGGTTGGGAAAGCTGAGGTCTTTGGGGACACTGTGCCTCCCACACTTGACGGGATTCAGTTGACCCTTGCGGACTCAGTTCAGAGCCTACTGGTTCTACCGGACCCAGCATTCTTGCTAGAGAAGCAAGTTAACACAGCTACAAAAAATCCTCCCCCTCCCTTTTCATTTAGTTCAGATGATGGC
>NW_015186712.1:0-1201 GCF_001447785.1 Gekko japonicus
TCTGATTCAGTGTAAGAAAGCTTCATGTGTTCTTGGTTAGGGATGGGGCTCTGTGGTAGAGCATCTGTTTCACATGCAGAAGGGCCCAGTTCAATCCCCAGCATCTCCAGTTAGAAGAACCAGGCAGTAGGTGGTATGAAAGATCTCTGCCTGAGACCCTGGAGAGCCACTGTTGCTCTGAGTAGACAGTACTAGAAGAAAAAGAGATTGGACCGTAGAAGAAGAAAAAGAGACTACCTGAAGGAGTCTCAGAGTGCCTTACACTCCTCTTTCCCTTTTGGGTCCTCAACAGTGTTCCCTCTAAGCTGAGTTAGTGTGAGCTAGCTCACAGTTTTTTAACCACCGGCTCACACATTTTTGTCTTAGCTCAGGAAGGATGGCTCCAGAGCAAACTAATGTATGCAGTAGCCAAATGGCTTGCTCACAACTTTAATGCCAGTAGCTCACTAAGTAGAATTTTTGCTCGCAGGACTCCACAGCTTAGAGGGAACATTGCCTGTGAGTAGTGCTCCCTCTGAGCTATGGAGTCCTGTGAGCAGAAATTCTACTTTGTGAGCTCCTGGCATTAAAGCTGTGAGCAGCTGATTTGGCTGCTGCATAAATTAGTTTGCTCTGGAGCCATCCTCCCTAAAACAAAAATGTGCGAGCTAGGGATTAAAAAAACTGTGAGCTGGCTCACACTAACTCACCTTAGAGGGAACACTGCCTGTGAGGTAGGTGGGGCTGAGAGAGCTCCTTTGGGGACTGTTCTTGAGAGAACAGATCTGAGAGAACTTGTGACTGACCCAAGGTCACACCAGCAGTTGCATGTGGAGGAGTGGGGAATCAAACCCGGTTCTTCCAGAAACCGCTTCGGAATGTCTCTCACTTTGAAAGCCCTATGGGTGGCAACTTGATGGCACTTTACGTTCTGAACCAGAGTAACAATGCCATCCGCATGGAAATACACCATTCTAAGCCCATTTATTTCCGTGCACAAAGAATGATGTCACTGTTCTTCTGATGCCGCTGTCCGTTCCAGTCCCTCCAGCATTCAAAACCAGAGTTTCATCTCAGTCTACAGTCGCAACTGGGGTGTAAGAAATGAACTCCGCTTGACCCACATGCCTGCATTCATACATCATAGGTCGCCTGGGATTCCTTCGTTGTATTCTGCCTGAGCAGGGAAGGGAGAGGAGGACGAGAGATTGGATTTATACCC
>NW_015186713.1:0-1024 GCF_001447785.1 Gekko japonicus
CATTCTTGGAGTTTTATGCTCCCCAGTTCTTTCCATCGTCAAGAAGTTGGATACTTTCCCACATGTTTTTGTTTTTTTAAAATTTTGTATGGAAACAATCAGGGTTTCTTGTGATGTGTTTGTGTTGGGTGATAGTGATATCGAAGAAATGGTATTTAGCAGAGATAAGACAGTCCTGCAGAGCCAAAGTAAAATAATTCAGACTGATAATCTATGTGTGATTAAAATATAAAGCTTTTACTAAATTCTAGTATGGGGAAGGGTAACTGGGATGAACATAACAACAGAGCATAATCGGCTACATCCTTACTCTACAAAGACAAAACTAGAAGAGTATGGCTGCTCTTCTTCTTCTTCAGAACACCAAACAAAGACGGGAAGAGAAGCCATAAAATGGTAATACACCTTGACACTTTAGACCCAATCAAACTCCTAGATCAGGGAGAAAATTCCCAGGCATCCTACAGCTAAAGAACATTGGTTACATGAGAAACATGTGACGTCCTGTGAGTAACATAAACAAACATTTAACCCCAGATATAATGAGTGTTTTCAACTTGTAATACCCAACAGTTTGTCTTATCTGTTTACTCATGAACAGAACATACAGCTCGAGCAAGTGGGAACTGAGCAGGCCCAACAGGTAGCAGGATAAGGGTCGCCAGCCTCCAGGTGGGGCCTGGAGACCCCCCACTTTTACAACTGATCTTCAGCTGACAGAGATCAGCACCCCTGGAGAAAAGGGCTGCTTTGGAGGGCGGGCTCTATCGCCCCTCCCCTCCCTAAACCCCGCCCTCTCCTGGATCTCCAGGTATTTCCCAACCCAGACCTGGCAACCCTAAGAGAGGAGGACTTCAAAATCCCACGGCCTTCTCCAGCAGCTCTCTAAGGGTCCTTCAGGCCCACTGGACGGCTCCAGAAATCCCAGCTGACTCTCGATCTTGCTCTTGCAGAATGGCATGACAAAGCCCCTGCTCTCTTGGGGGCTGTTTAAGCTCCCACCGGCCTCATCCAATTTGTCAAT
>NW_015186714.1:0-1010 GCF_001447785.1 Gekko japonicus
CGTCTCCTCTCAGGCATGGAGGTAACTTAGCATTTTTTTTCTTCCTTTTCTGAGGTGGGTACAGTGGTATGTCAGTTAAACGTTCCAATATTCCTTGCATTACATTCCGTACTATAACATACTATTCTGAAAAAGAAATACACTAAAATACAGAGAACGTATAGTCCTTCTTGTTGAGAATACATATGTGAAGACTGAATGAGTTAGCATATGTAATGAGATTAAAAAACCAATATCTCTGTTGAGTCCTGGGGAGGTTTTTGTTCCAAATGTTGTAATAACTTGTCATTCAGCAAAGCCTATGCAAAAGGCTATGGAAGGCACTGAAATGCCAGATTCATGGGCTCAAGCAATGGGAGGGAGCCAACAGAGAAGATCACTTGCTGCAGAGCAGATCCAAAGCACTCAGAAGCCATGTGAAACCCTTGACTAACAGGCCCACATTGCTTCCAAGCACAGATTTGGGGGGAAGGCATGTTTCAGTGCTCCCAATCAAAATACGCTCAGTGTGGGGAACTAGCTGGCCAAGGAGAAAGCTCATACCTGGGAGGGCTGAACTGGGAAGATTCGAGGTCCAAGGCTACCATCTAACCTCAAGACTATCAAGGAAACTGCAAGCTCGGTCCTCAGTGCAGGGAAGCAGAGCAAAGAGTAACGGGCAGCAGGGAAGTGGAAAAGATGCAGAAAAGGACAACCTGAGCAGTCCAGGTGTTGGAGCAACTTCCTTTCAAGGAAACTCGGAATGGTCAGAGAAAAGATAACCAGGGTGGAGGGGAGGGCATGATAGAAGTTTCTCAGATTACACGCCACAGAGGAAGAACTTTTTCTCCCCCTCCCCAAATATGAGGAGTCAGGCCCACCCAATAAAAATCAACATGCAGTAGAAATCAGGACAGAAAAAAGAACTTCCTCCTTCACACAGTACATTAGTTCACTTGTGGAACTCCCCGACATAGGTTTATAAGGTGCCCCTCGGCCACTAGAAGGGCCACGGTGGCTCAGAGGTTAAG
>NW_015186715.1:0-907 GCF_001447785.1 Gekko japonicus
ATCTCCAGGAGCTTCCCAACCTGGAACTGATAACCCCTACCCCCCATCCCCTGTCGGTGGTTGGGGGGACCTGGCAACCCTACAGGAGAGTGAAAAGATTTGTCTTCAATTAAACTGAAAGGGACCAAGACATCTCAAAGAATGCAGGAGTTTTGGCATGGACATAGTGGTCAATCTCCCATGTCTTGAAACTCCTGGAGGCAAAGGTATATCTTCAGCTTCTTCTTGTTCAGTATATGGTTCTGAGGTGTGGGAGCAGAACACATACCTTGGCTTGGGGGCAGCTCTGAACAGTGTTCAAAGAGCAATACCGGAGCACCTGAAAGTATGCCATCCTGTGGGGCTGAGAGAAGAGATGGGTCTCCTTACAACTTATTACAGCACAGTTCTGGGTTTATTTAATTACTGGTTAAAGATTAAACAAAGGATGGAAGGGTAAATCTCCAAAGGTTTGTGATGGAACAATTGATAGTTCAGAGTCCTTTCAGTATTCTAATTCGGAAGAACTTATTCATTTGGCTTTTCTCTGGCGTGTTTCACAGAGCCCTAAAGAAGAAATGAGATCAGAAAGGCAAGAATTTGAGGCAGATTGAAACAGAAGTAATTTGTCAGGGCATCTGAATGTTCTGTAATGTTTTTGTATGCTAAACCTGGACATCCCAGGCTAACCTGATCTCATCAGATCTCGGAAGCTAAGCAGTGTCAGCCCTGATCAGTATTAGGAAGGGAGACCACCAAGGAATACTAAGGTTGCTACGCAGAGGCCAGCAATGGCAAACCACCTCTGAACATCTCTTACCTTGAAAACCCTACAGAGTTGTCATAACTCATGTCAGCTGTGACTTTATGGCACACCAAAGCTCATGCCATAAATAAAACTTTGTTGTTGCTGTTGTTCAGTCGCACA
>NW_015186716.1:0-1019 GCF_001447785.1 Gekko japonicus
TCTATACCGGCTTAAATGCCCGTCTGAACATCCCCTGAGAACGTCAGAATACTTGCTGTCCCATCGCTGTCCTCAACCAAAAGCCCTGCAGAAAGGCAATATATCCTGCAGGGCATGGATGTTCTCCGGCAGAGAGTTACACCAGGTGGAGGAGAGCCGGATCCTTGGGCCGGGGACCATCAGGACCTGAGTGTAATGCTGTACTGGGGGCATACTGAGAGAGGTGGTCTCAGAGGTATGTGGGTCCCTGACCTCGAAGGGCCTTAAATGTAAAAACCAGCATGTTGAATTTGATCCGGTGCTCTACCGAAAGCCAGTGCAGCTCACACAGCACAGGCTGAATGTGTGCCATTCGGGGGGGGGGACCCACACAGCTGTGTTCTGGACCAGCTGGAGCAGGAACAGCTTGCTACAAGACAAGCCCAAGGAAGATGACAACAGAACACAACTGTTGTTCACATACAGGTCACCACTCAAGTCATTGCAACATACTATTAACTACCTACGACCAATGCTGGCTAGTGATGCTTCGCCTGCCACCCCGCTCCATTTTTTCTCCCACTAGAGTGAAGAAAGTTGATCCATTTGAAATGTGGTCTTGGAGGAGGGTTTTAACTATAACATCTGAACTGTCAAGCTTTGGCAGTTCTAGCCCCGTGCTGGTGTGAGCAACCAAGCCTTGTCCTAGCTCATCATCTACCCAGCGATTCGAAAGCTTCGGCAAGTAGATAAATTGGGGACCACCCGTAAGTGTGACTTCTGAAGGCGCGGCAGATCGAAAGAGGAAAGAGCTGTTTCGGCTTCCCTGCAGTGGAGCGAGTCGGCCAGGCGGTGGCAGTGTGGCAGCGCGACATCAAGAAGCCCTGACGTCATCAGCTAGCCAACAAGAATACATGCCGTTTGAACACGACTGATCCAGCCCGCAAATGAAGCCCCGGCTAGCTGCAATTTGTGTGTAATTAAAAGTGCTGCATGTTGTCTTCCCTATTTCCCCCAAATATTGTTAGTCCAAATGTCAT
>NW_015186717.1:0-1002 GCF_001447785.1 Gekko japonicus
ATAAGGCAAGGTGCTTTAAAAAGGTATAAAAAGGAAAAATAATCAAAGCTAATGCGATTAACTACTTCACTTTAACTGTTACCACTTAAGGCCTACAGCTCTCTATAAACCCAGGCTTGTCCTGTAGTCACTCTCCCAGTGGGGGAACTTTTCCCCGGACCAGTCTCCTCACTTCACTCCTGCGTGAGGCAAGACCGCAGAGAAAAGAACGTCAGTTAAACTGCCCACCATGTATAAGAACACCTCTCCTCAGAGACTTCCAGTGTCCCCATTGGTTGCAGCTGGTTCTAGGCACTGTGGGAATTGTAGGCAGCTTGCTTCCTACTACCACACAGGCCTCTCCTGGGCCCTAGGCCTCAGGCTTTTCTCCCCAGTCATGCACAGATTTCCCGAGGCCTCCACAGATCATGACAGGAGGTCACCCCAAAATGGCAGCCATGGAAGCTCTTCAGTGTGTCGTTTCTCTGGAGTGCAGGCAATCAACCCTCTTTGAGCTTTCATTTTGGAGAAGAGCGGGTGTTAGTTTTTCCCCAGTCCACTACATCAAATGAGATGTTTCAGAAGGGAAATAGAAGGCTTTGGTTTTTGAAGAGGGCCAAGAAAACTTCCTAGTAGTTGTCCACGTGTACTAATATTTATCAAATTGAATTAAGTTGTGGTGGGTGGCCTTAGTGACCATGATCTCGTATGGGAGCTCATTCCAGCAGGTAGGGGCCAGGGCTGAAAAGGCCCTGGCCCTAGTTGAGGCGAGACGGATGTCCCTGGGGCCAGGGACCACCAGAAGATGCTGATTAGCAGATTGTAAAGCCCTTCAGGGCTTATAGAGGGAGAGGCAGTCTCGCAGATACTGCAAATAGAAAACCAGCACAGAGGACCTCTGTGATAGTGCCTTTCCTTTCTACATGTTGGACTGTTTTTTTATTTCCAGGGGCATATGGGACCCCTCTTCCTTCCCAGCAGTAGAACGTGGTAGTTTGCCATTCTGTCTCTTCATTCTCCTGT
>NW_015186718.1:0-1083 GCF_001447785.1 Gekko japonicus
TAACTCAGCTTGGAGGGAACACTGGCCCTGCTCCTTGCTGGAGATGCTGGCTATCGAATCCATTCACTCACCCAAACTCTGGTAATGATCTTGGCGGATGTGGACACGGCAAACTACTCTGAGCCTAAATGGTTTCTTTTACGTGTTTGTTTTGGAGCATATGAGGCTGACTGTCTTGAGCAGGGGTGTCAAACATAAGGCCCGGGGGCCGTATCCGGCCCATTCAGGGCTCTTATGCAGCCCACGAGCAACTGATGTGAGGTAGTACTGGGGGAGGGGGGGAGCCACTCCATTGTGGCTTCAGCACAGCAGAACAACCTCGCTTGCAGCAGTCAAGCATCGTGGGAGCATCTGCCCAGCACGGCACTGCTACTTCTCCAGTCCGCCTCTGTGTGTTTTCCTCTGCATCCCCCTCTCAGCCCATGGGGCCTTGCAGTGAGGACACAGCAACTCAGAGCTTACCAGCTGCTGTCCTTTATACAGTTTCTATCTCTAGTGCCTGCCGTTACATTTTATGGCACACATGGCCCAGCCTGACAAAGAGACATTTATGTCAGACCCGGACCTCGTGACAAACGAGTTTGATACCTTTGGTCTAGAGAGTCACTCAAGGATATCACCTTGTATGTGCCTTCCTCCTGGAAAGTACAAAACTGATTGGTGGCCACCATAAATTCCGTTATCTCCAAGGCCAGCAAGAGGGTTGTAGGGATAGGAGAGACAGCATGTTGACTGGGAAGGGAAAAAAACGTAAAGGATGAGAAGGATGTCACCAGCTCGATCCTTAGCTCAGAGTGTTCCATGTTGCTGTGGCATCACCTCTGGGTAGGCAATCAGAAGTGACATCACATCATGCCAGTTTTCCCCACTGAGCGACAACAGGAGCCCCAATCATGGGGGTGGGAGGTTGCCCACTGCGGCAGGCAACCCGGCACCCTCTCTCTCTCTCTCTCTCTCTCTCTCTCTCTCTCTCTCTCTCACACACACACACACACACACACACACACAATGTATAGAAAACTAGGGTGTCAGGAAGACTTCCCATCCTCCACTTTAAGAACAGAAGAGAAGCCAATGTTAGAT
>NW_015186719.1:0-993 GCF_001447785.1 Gekko japonicus
TATCCTATCTCTCATCTTTCCTATTCAGACTGTAGAGGCTAGTATTCATCCATTAAATTAAAAACATGGCTTTATGTACCTTTGTGGCACTCTAAGCCTTGTTACCCTGGTGGGACACACACTCTTGTGCTAGAAGCTTTATGCACTCTGCTAAACAGTCAGTGGTTACTGGACTAACTATACCAACTAACCCCAAGACCCTGTTCGGTAGAACGTAGCATCTTGTGTTCATGAAGGCTGATGTCCTCAAGTTTGCAGTGGCAGTGGATCCCTTCCAAAGGGAAGGTATGAAAAGGAGATCCCTCTGGGATCATCTCTTCAGGACTAGAACAAGGGTAAGCCCCCTCTCCAGCTATTTCCCTTAACTGTGTTTGTGGTCATGTGCCCCCTGTGAGAGGAGGCGGAAAGAAGGCTTCCAAATGAAGCTATGTGGATTAGGGACTGCTGGTCTTGTTAGTGTTTTTTTAATTGGTTTTGCGTTGGTGTCTGCCTTGCGATTTTCCAGATGCCAGATGAAAATTTTGTCTGTTTTCCTAAGCTTTCAGCGGCATTTCTTTGAACTGCTGTTTTTGATGGCTTATCCTATTACATTGTTTTCCCCGGTAATTGTCTGTAGCTACCTAAATGAATTAACGTGATGGGACTGGTGCTAGTTACTGTGTGCCGGTTGGCATGTTTGTTTGCGTTCCGCTTGATCTCTCCGTGCTGGAGAATTGCATGCTGGAGTCTGCCGGTGCGAACTGACTCTCTTGCGTGAGGAAAAAGTCAAGCACTGCCTGTGAATTATTCACACCTGCCTATAAGCCATTCCTTCATGTTGTGGCCATCCTGTGATGTTCTCTTGCCTTATGTCAGCTGTGACTTGACAGCACTTTCCACCACCAATGAGCACACCAATGAGTCTTAAAACAGGTGGTCATCCGTTACTAAAAACAAAAAAAACATTGCTAGAGAAGAATGATGTGGCCATTTCTGGGTATCCAATTTGGCCTT
>NW_015186720.1:0-1002 GCF_001447785.1 Gekko japonicus
GCTAGTAGCCTCTGATAGACCTCTCCTCCGTGAGGTTTTTTTTAGATCAGAGTTTAGAGATACATGTAAACACTACAGAAATTAGGCCCCACCAGTCAACAACTGGAAACATGAAAAGTCAAAATATCTTATCACTATATAATTGATTCCAGTGTGACAAGTATGCTGACTTGTGGAGTTTGTAGTCTGTTGCGTTTCTTTAATCACTGACTACTTCTAGTGGCTATATGAGGTCTTATTGGTTTTACAAGATAAAATTGAGAAAACATTGGAATACTGCAAATGGAGCATTCTAGATAAAATTGCTGTCTCACTTAATCTCGGACAACCATTCAAAGTCCCTAGGGTTACCCACCACCAGGTGATGGCTAGAGATCTCCTTGGGTTTCAGCTGATCCTCAGGCAACAGAAATCAGTTCCTCTGGAGAAAATGGCTGCTTTGGAAGGTGAACTCTGTGTTCTTATACCTCTCTGTAGTCCCCCTTCCCCAAACCCCACACTCCACCACCAAAATCTCCAGGAACTTCCCAGCCTGGAGCTGACAACCCTAAACAACACCCAGTCACTATGTATGAGGGGTAGAACCATGGATTGCTTGTTGTCTTTCCATTGAATCAGCAGCACCCTTGAATCAGACACATAATATCGACCCTGCTCTCTTGACAGTGTCTTTCCCAGTTTTCCAGTTGTTATTTTTTTTTGGGGGGGGGCGGCAGAATTTAGAGATATTAGAGTTCTCATATACTATAGTGTCCCCTTTCCAATTCATTGATTATCCAACTACAGAACAAAGGAAGTAGTCTTTTTTGTATGTCCTTCTTTCTGTCACTCAGAGTAGCACTGGTGAAGCTTGAAGCCCATTGCGGCTTCTGTTTTGGAAAAATACCTCCAACCAAAGCAGTTAAGAGCCATTACAGAAGTCTAGTCTTTTCCAAACTATGGTATGAACGGTAACAGAGTTGTTGTCTTTTTCTTGAATTGTCATAGCCAAGATGCTACAAG
>NW_015186721.1:0-1013 GCF_001447785.1 Gekko japonicus
GAAAGCATATATAAGGATTCTAGGGACAAGCCTCCTTCCTAACATCATTGACATATGGTGTCAGAAGGCAATAAACTTCATGATCCCATAAGCCCACATTTTCCTAGAATCTATTTCAAAGAAATCCATATAGTCCAAATAAAATTCCAAATTTCCTCTTCAGTTGATTAATCTGGTTTAATCCTATTCCAGAATGTAATAGGACACCAATGTTCTATGAATTCATCCTGTTAAAATTCTATGTCAGAATTTTCCATAAGCAGATTTCCCCCCTGTCGTGAACCATATTTTGAGGGGAAAAGAGTGAGTCCAGTGGCACCTTTAAGACCAACAAAGTTTTATTCTAGGTATAAGCACACATGTACAAATGAAGCTGTTTTATATGGAAAGAGCCTTGGACCATCAAAGTCAGTATTGTCTACCCAGACTGGAAGCAGCTCTCCAGGTTCTCAGGCAGAGGTGTTTCACATTACTTCCTACCTGGTCCTTTTAACTGGAGATTCCGGGGATTGAACCTGGGACCCTTCTGCATGCCAAGCAGACGCTCTGCCACTGAGCCACAGCCCCTCTTTACAGCTCTCCAGGTTCTCAGGCGGAGGTGTTTCACATTACCTCCTACCTGGTCCTTTTAACTGGAGATGCCAGGGATCGAATCTGGGACCCTCTGCATGCCAAGCAGATGCTCTACCACTGAGCCACAGCCCTTCTTTACAGCTCTCCAGGTTCTCAGGCGGAGGTGTTTCACATTTCCTTTTGGGTGGGGGATTTTCTCTTCTGAAGACAATTCGCTCATTTTAACGCACAGTTCGCTCCTTAACTCACAGCTCATTGTTGGTCTTTATCTTGACCACGCTCTTGATCGCTCCTCCGCTAGACTGGATCAACACAGCTTGTGGCCTCGCTGAGAGGACACAGTCAGCGGGAGGGACCGTTGGGGCGGAGGGAGCCTCCATCTCCCTGCAGGTAGCAGGAAAAGAGGCTGGTCCTTTTAACCTGGTCCTTTTAACTGGAGA
>NW_015186722.1:0-993 GCF_001447785.1 Gekko japonicus
CAACTGTAGTGCATTGCCCTATTATGTCATGTGCAGATTCTCAGTTAAGTGTCAGTATTATCCAGCATCATCCTTCCCTGAAGAGCTTAGGGGACCTTCTGCGATTGTGAATGTGGAATGTAAGATGAAGCCTGAAACTGCTCTTAAAAAGATGGAACAGAAGAGGGTTTCGGTGCTAGCACTTTTCTCTAACACCCAGTAAAGGAAGTCTAACAGTACAGAAAGGTGGCAGTCTGGCTTAAACTTCCCATTACAAGAAGTTCATCAATTTCTAAGTTAGCTCTTCAGGTTCTCATTATTTTTAGATCAAAACAAACTTGTAGAGATCTAGAGGGAAGATTATTTAGGATGGGGCATGGGGCAACCCTAGAACCCAAAGACAGGAAAGGGGATTGGTCTTTGAAACTTCCTAGAACAGAGCATTACACTGTGTAATGAACAAAGAACAAGAGATGGCTTTGTCAAAATATACAATGGAATGCTGAGATCACTGTGCCAGTTTGTATTTCTACAACTGTGAAGACTTACTTCATTCACACCTCCACCTTTCAGTAACGAGCAAATTCCACCAATGTAAGCTGCCCCACTGCGACTGCTCTGAAACTGACTCCCTCTTTAAAAAACAGAAGGAAACAATTAGAAAACAACAACAATCTAAAAACTATAATGTTCCAGACAATGGAAAGGGGATGTGTCTGAGGGCTTCCCAATTGGTTGATTCACCACTCTGATAATAAGGTAAATAAGGTTTCTGTGAGTATGGAAAATTGTACCCCTGGGTGGACTGTGCTACCCACTCTGTTACATGTTTGAATCTGAACGTTGTGTAAACTAGCAAAATTCCATATCATTATCTGCATAGTTTCAGTGCTGCTTGTAGGAATCACATGTGCCCCATCAGGGCACTTGGACTATTGTGAAGTTTCCACAGAAAAATTCTACCTTAAGGTGTCAGTCAGCTAAGAAAACAAAAGATGCTTGCTTACTATGCCT
>NW_015186723.1:0-999 GCF_001447785.1 Gekko japonicus
TTAGCAGCCCATTGTTAAAAAGAGATCCATGAAAACAGGTCTTATTGTAAGGGCTTTGTTTTTTTAAAAAAAGAAATCTTCACTGATCTCAAATACAACTCCCCCCCTCCCCTATAAATGTTGAGCTGGCAAAAGGCATTAACAATGAGCACTGACTAGCAAGGACAGTGTCAAACTATTTTTAACACCAGCACACTATTCCCGTGTGGCTAATAATGTGCTGCAAAATGTTCATGCATCAGCAACTCTGGAATTGTGTAAATAAATGTGTTTCCCATAATACTGGCAAGCTATCATACCTTTGACTAAATTAGGACTTTGTTCAGTGTGCAAGGTATCTGTTAGACTGCATAAGCACATATTTGCAAGACTATGCCCCAAAGACTGAGGGGTTCTAAATGGTGTGGGGCAGGGGGAAGACATGAGTGAATCGATGAGAATTCTTTAGCAAAAGTGTGAAATGCAAAGGGTTAGGTTTTCAGATTTCAAATATCTGGGCTGCCATTTAAGACAATCTGGAAACTGCAACTGGTCCAGAATACAACAGCGTGGTTATTTCCAGTGGGTAGTTGACGGGAACTTATTTTGCCTATCTTAACAGTTACGTTGTCTGCCAGTTTGTTTCTGAGTTCAGTTCAAGGTGCTGGTTATGATTTTTAATGCCTTTTGTGGCCTGGGACCTGTATAGCATAATGAACTTCTCTGTCCATATGTCTGCTGTGTGTAAGGTTGCCAACCTCCAGGTGGGACCTAGAAATCTCCCAGAATTTCCCAGAAATCTCCAAACAACAGTGATCAGTTCCTCTGGAGAAAATGGATGCTTTGGAGGGTGGAATCTATGGTATTATGCCCCATAGAGGTCTCTTTCCAGGCTCCACTCCCAAACCTGGCATTGCAAGCCATGGCTGGCTGGCTTACACTGAGCTGGCTGAAGCTGAACCCGGCAAAGATGGAGGTCCTGTGCCTGTCAGGGTGGCCTGGGGATGGGGATCCCACTCC
>NW_015186724.1:0-1059 GCF_001447785.1 Gekko japonicus
AACTTTGTTGGTCTTCAAGGTCCCACTGGTGGACTCTAAATTTGTTCTACTGAGAGAGACAATAGAAGAAAAGCCAAGTCCATTCACAGCCTGAACAAAATAAGAGTTGCATTTTTCCATTTCACCCAGTCCCCGGTGCAGAGATTTTTAGCGAGGAAGAACCTCGGAACAGAAACGGAGCTTTCACCATCCCTGTTAAGAGCAGTGGCCAGAAATGTAACAGTCAATAAAACCACTCACCACCTGCCCGGTTCTTCTACGACAAGACCACTTCCCCCTTCCCAAGATGAGGGAAAAGAGGATGAATCCCTACTGTGGCTCATCAGGAACCTTTTATACTCCCCATTGGGTCACGTGTCAATCAAAAGCTAAGGAACCCAGCTGAGGGCCATTAGAGACTCTGCCTGGACTGTGCTGGGATGTGAGTAAAAGGGGCATCCCTATTCAAAGATGTTTTAGGCAAGGCCCCCTCTAAGCATGGACGGCTTCAAAAGGGAATTAGATAAGCATATGGAGCAGAGGTCCATCAGTGGCTATGCTGCTGTATAAAGCTAAGACAAAAATGTGTGAGCCAGAGGCTAAAAAACTGTGAGCTGGCTCACACTAACTCAGCTTAGAGGGAACACTGGTTTTAGGGCTGATGAACTGGAGATGAGGCAGTCTCCCCCAGTGGTAGGGGGTTCTGTATTTTGATGCCATTGCATCCCCTAGAAAATCAGGTGGATATCTTTCCCACCCCCTCATTATTTAATAGTGGTCTCTGATCTAACCATTGAATAAAGATTTTTTTGGGGGGGGCTTGCCTCCCAAAAGCGTTTCTTGAAGCCCGGTGGTACTTACTCAGGACCAATGCTCCCTCTAAGCTGTGCAGTCTTGTGACCAAAAATTCTACTTTGTGAGCGACTGGCACGAAAGTTGTGAGCTATAACCTATTCCATTGTGGATGAGAGTCTGTGTGAGTTTAGCGCATCCTATTGTGGTGTGGTATCGCCCCAGGGTGTATTTCTAGAGCACTTCAGATCTTTCTCCTAAGGATCTGCTCAAACGTGATGCCTCAGC
>NW_015186725.1:0-993 GCF_001447785.1 Gekko japonicus
GGGGAATTGGAGGGGGGGCTTTGTAGCGTTGGAGGGGCGTGTGTGTCTCTCTCTCTGTGTGTGTTTTTTTTGGGGGTAGTAGCAATTCCTCACCCCTCCACCTGAAAAGTTTCCGGGGTGGGGGTTGTTGCCCAAGTGGGCCATTGATTCCGGGTAGGAAGGCTGGAAGTCGGCCAGTCCCACAGCCGGTGGTGCGTGTCGCACAAAGGGCCACAACTGGAAGGCGCCCCCCCCCTTTCATAGGAATCCCAGAGCTCTGGTGTGAGCGTATCTGTGTGCATTCATGAGGGGGGGGGGACGAGGACTGTGAAATGGAGCCTTGGTTTGTCTTTTTTTTTTTAAAATCTGCATGTCATCTTGCCAGGTAGTCAGTAATTGTTCCTCTTTCGCCAAAGACGAAATGTAGATTAATGTTTGAAAGCCATGCTCTAGGCGGTGGGCCAAAGTCCCGGGCTGGGGGGGCTGAGGTGTGGGTTACTAACTTCAGTCCAGGTCGAGGTAGTGGGGCAGGGGTATGCAGAATCCAGGGTCTGGCCTTGAGGAAGTGGACCCCGTGCCTTCCCTCTGTGCACAGATCCCTGGCGAGCAAACCCAGTCTTTTCCCGGTAGATCTAGACAGCTTCCAGCCACTGGCTGAGCAGGTTGAATCGGTGTGCTTGTGGTTTTGACTCTAAAAAAAGGATCGGTCTCTTCCGAGCATTGGCGGCAACGTTAGAGTGGTGTTCTTGGGAGGGGTGGTGGTTAGGCAGCAGGGACGGAGAGCGTCTTCTCCTTGGAGTCAACAGACGGGGGTGGGGGGCAAAGCCCTCATTCGCTGGACCGATGACATCTGACATCTGAGTGACGATGACATCTGAGTGACTTTGGGCCCTCCCTGTGAGATGATGCTGTGACCTTCCTCTGGCCCATTTGAGTGGTGACTTGCTTTGGGTTGGAAAGATCTGGGGCCTCAAATCGTCCTGAGGTAAGGATGGTGACCTGAAACGTCAGTGC
>NW_015186726.1:0-1061 GCF_001447785.1 Gekko japonicus
CTGAAGTCCAACCTATATATCTGACTATGCACACCTTTAACCTTCTCCAAGACTATACATTCCAAAATTACAAGGCCACTACCGCTTTCACCTCATCTCTCCTACCTGGACTGGAGGGGCAGCAGCCGTTTGCACACCTCTGGAAAGACGATGGCTCAACAGCATCTCTCCACTGCCTGTTCCTGAGACAAAGGGGGAAAGAAGGGTGTTCTTCTTATACCTCCCGAGGATGCCAGTCACAGCTGCTGGCAAAACATCAGGTCCTACAATGCCAAGACCACAGCCATACAGCCCGGAAAACCCACAGCAACTGACGTTAGGCAAGAGCTCTGTCCGAGCACCCCGTTGAGGAGAAGGGGCAGGGATGTGTCTGTGTGAAGAACGAGCAGCTGAGATCAGGAGAGGAAGAAAGACAGGCTGAGATTTGGCTCAAGAATGCTGAGGTGCAGAAACGCTCCCTCTGGACATCCGATGTGGGGTAGTGGGCCTACTACTCTGTGGGAATTTTTCTGGCTTCTACCCTTGCTCAGCTCCGACAGGATATTTGTCAGAGCCAGTTTGGTGTAGTGGTTAAGTGCTTGGACTCTAATCTGGGAGAACCTGGTTTGATTCCCCACTCCTCCAATTGCAGCTGCTGGATGACCTTGGGCAAGCCATAGTTCTGTCAGAGGTGTTTTTGAAAAAGAGCAGTTTCTGTCAGAGCTCTCTCAGCCCCACCTACCTCACAGGGTGTCTGTTGTGGGGAGGGGGAAGGGAAAGGAGTTTGTAAGCTGCTCTGAGACTCCTGGTTCCTGGCTCCATCTTCGAACTCACCCTGGCAGAAGGACCGTTTTCCAGAGTCCAGCCTCTTTTCAGAACAAGCCTAAGCCCAGTCCTTGAACAACTCTAGGTGGCTACTAAGCGCGTCAGGAGATAGGCCCATCCAAGCACTGCTGGGATGAGGAGATGGAAAAGACCACAACTATGCTGAAGGCACAAGATTGCCTACTCTGGGTTGGGAAGTTCCAGGAAATTTGGGGCTTGAGCCTGGGCAGGATAGGCTATAAGGGCACAGAGTCCAC
>NW_015186727.1:0-1030 GCF_001447785.1 Gekko japonicus
TCTTATGTTCTTATGGGTGTGCTTCCAATTTTGGTTCCTGTGGAGCAACGGTGAACTCCCAGAGCTCTGCACGAACCGTGTCCAGACCAGATTTCTATTCCCCAGAATAGACTCGTAGGGGTTTCAGGGTTAGGGTATCCTGGTAGATCAGTAACACGGAGAAGTGTTAACAGAAGGAGGAAAGCTGGAAACCTCTAGTTCATTCCAGTATTGGGGCTGGGAGTCTTTTTTCAATGGACGTGTGTGTGTGCTTCTAGAAGTCATGGCTGTCTCTGGTGACTGACCCCTACTGGGGGCCTGGGGGATATTCAGAGGGGTGGCTGGATGAAGCCTGCCCCCGCCTCCCGACTGCTGGTATTCCTTGGAGGTCTCCCATCCAAGTACTTCGCAGGATCAGCCCTGCTTCGCTTTCGAGATCTGGCTTGCCTTGGGGCTATGCAGGGCAGGGGCCGGGAGCAATGTTCCCTCTAAGCTGTGGAGTCTTGTAAGCAAAAGTTCTACTTTGTGAGCTACCAGCATTAAAGTTGTGAGCGAGTGATTGGGCTGCTGCATCAATGAGTTTGCTCTGGAGCCCTCCTTCCTGAGCTGAGACACAAATGTGTGAGCCGGAGGCTAAAAAACTGTGAGCTAGCTCACACTAACTCAGCTTAGAGGGAACACTGATTGGGAGTCACGTGGCAAGCTAGATTCAAGGTGGTGGCCATGTTGGCCTGAAGCAACCGAACAAAATCGGAGTCTAGAGCAGCACCTTTGAGACCGACAAGTTTAATTCTGGGTATCAGCTTTCGTGTGCGTGAAAGCTGATACCCTGAATTAAACTTGTCGGTCTGAAAAGGTGCCACGGGACTCAAACTTTAGTTTTAAGGAAACTTAATAATTGTTGCGTTCGTAGTATTCAAGAAAAGGCATCGGCCGCGGCCGTGACTCTTGATTCCAGTAAATGAGTAACAAGGAAAAGATTCAAGGGAGAGAATAAATCTAGAAACCTCTGGTTCCTTCTAGTGTTGGGGTTAGGAGCGTGGACTCTAAT
>NW_015186728.1:0-988 GCF_001447785.1 Gekko japonicus
TGCACCAAATGTATTTTATAGTCCTTGATGCTAGAATAAAAGTGGATTGGCATTTATGGTGCTAGCTTTTATTTCTCGAGGGTCTTCGAAATTACTGATCTTTGACTGCAGGACTGGATCTCACCTCAGGATCATATCCTCACAGAAGGCAGTCTACCCATTTGACACCACCTCTAGGGTTTAAAGGAAAGATACTGATATGCATGATAAAGTGAGTTAAATGGTACAGGTTGGGGAAGGGGGAGGCTAAAGGTCCTTTAGATCTTAAATGTTCAAAGCCAATCTATAAATGAGACACTTTTCCAGTGGTGGTGGTGGGGGGAGAGAAGTACTTCATGGACAATTTTGCCAATCCTTCTGTGACAACAAATGGAGCATTTAAAAAAATCTATATTATTTCCTAACAGTGTGCTGCTAAAACCTTTGTCCTGAGTGGTGCTCAGGACCAAGTATGAGATAGAACGGCTATTACACTGATAGGGAACAGTGCTGTTGAGTTCAGCATTTAAACAGAAGGCAGCCCAAAGAATCCAACATTTGACTTCAGAACATTTGACTTCAGAAAGGGAAACTTGCATTGTCCTTAGGCATGCCCAAAAGTCATTTTTTGCAGAGCGGCCAATAAATAGTGCTTGGACAGCTAACTGCTTATCAAGATATACACAAAAGACTGATTTATCTCCTGCGACAATGATGTAAAGGAAATAAGACAGGAAGCCACTTGGGTTTCTAGCTCCTTGGTTGTCTTACAAGACTAGCACTATTTTAAAAAAACACACATACATATGCCTTTTTTTCTTTTGGCTTAACTTCAAGCCAGCCAGAGCTACAGAATATGAGCCCATAATTTCCTTTTGCCTTATTTCCGTTTTCACAATTGCCCAGGCCAAAGTACTTGTATAAAAGATTGCTTTTCAGAAAATCTGGCATTTGTGTCTCTCCCCCTTCTCATCAATGTGTACTCATTATTTTCGGCATGGCCGCCAAG
>NW_015186729.1:0-986 GCF_001447785.1 Gekko japonicus
TTCTAAGCAGGATCTTCCCAGACTAAATCTAGATATTTTTGTCAAAACGTCACAACTAACAGATCCTTTGTGGGTGTCCAACACAGCTGCCAACATGCAGGTGGGGGCTGGAGATCTCTCGGAATTACAACTGATGACAGAGATCAGTTCCTCTGGAGAAAATGGCTGATTCAGAGGGTGGGCTCTGGCATTATATCCCACCAAGGTCCCTCCACTGTCTAAACCACTCCCCAGGCTTCACCTCCACATCTCCAAGAATTTCCCAGCCCTGAGTTGGCAACCCCAGCTCTGTGCCTCCACCAACATTAGGACAAACAAGCCAAGGTGGAGTGGAGTTATCTTGTGCCATTCTGCTCACTCCTCTATGTGCATTTGGGGAGAGAGCGTAGCTCAGTGGTAGAGCATCTGTCTGTCAGAACCTTCTTTCCCACCTTCTCGGGAAGGTGGGAGGGCCTGCGACTCAGTGGAAGAGCCTCTGCCTGGTATGCAGAAGGTCCCAGGTTCAATCCCCAGCATCTCCAGTTAAAGGGACTGAGTAACAGGTGATACAAAAGGTCTCTGCGTGAGACTTTGGTGAGCTGCTTCCTGTTTGAGGAGACATTACTGACCTTGATAGGCCAAAGAGTCTTATTCAGCATAAGGCAGCCTCATGTGTTCCTATGTTCATGTGCTTTTCTTGTACATGATTCTGTTATCTGTGCAGGGGTGATTTGGTACAGTGCGGCTGAAGCCCTTTCACATCACACAGTGAATGCATGTACATCCCCCACGTATGCATGTAAAATCTGTTTGTAAAGAAAAAACTGCCACTTGATCATTTTACAAA
Source organism: Gekko japonicus (assembly GCF_001447785.1). Taxonomy (NCBI): domain Eukaryota; kingdom Metazoa; phylum Chordata; class Lepidosauria; order Squamata; family Gekkonidae; genus Gekko; species Gekko japonicus. Next base: position 827 of record NW_015186729.1, read on the forward strand.
TGAAAACAGGGACCGCCGGCACTTGAATAAATGTACAGTTTCTATCACAGGTTGAGCTGTATACTCATCGAATGTAGCATAAGAATGACTCAAAACACGTCTTAAGAAGAATAAAATGCACACCGTATGCAGATTGTACGTGCGTTCACTGTCGCTTGTG
>NW_015186730.1:0-1044 GCF_001447785.1 Gekko japonicus
TGAAAGCAATCTAGTTTATGCAGAAGTAAACTTAACAGAGGATTGTTTTTAACTCACACAAGGCTCTTTTGCTATTGAAAAAAAAGGTGCCTGTATCACATATAAATTTAAAAGTTTGGGGATATATGCTGTTGGGTGGAGTAATGAAATTCTTAATTTGTATATTGGGAGGGGTGTGTGTAGTGAGTGACTGGGAAAACACAGCAAAGAGAGGTCTACAGCAGAGAGCTCTAGTCGTTTGGTCTCTCCAAGGACTTGGGATTGCAGAAAGGCCTCAACTGAAGAAGTTCTTGCCTGGTGCGGGCCCTCCCTTGACGAACATCGCTTCTTCTGGAGGAGGTTAGCCCCCAGACCATCTGTCTTTGAACTGAAGCTGATTTCTTCTCTCTGATGGTGAGGAGAGAAGCTCTGAGAACTTTCCATCCCACTGGAGGCCTGCTGCTGAGGGACTGCGGCTGGACTAGCTCCAACAAGGGAACGGTACTTCTGGAACACTGACTACTGGACCTTTGGTTTGGAAAGGGAAAGGAGTTTGGTGGTGGGGAGCAACGCTCCCTCTAAGCTGTGGAGTCCTGTGAGCAAAAATTCTAATTTGTGAGCTACTGGCATTAAAGTTGTGAGTGAGCGATTTGGCTACTGCATAAATTAGTTTGCTCTGGAGCCATCCTTCATGAGCTAAGACAAAAATGTGTGAGCCGGAGGCTAAAAAACTGTGAGCTAGCTCACACTAACTCAGCTTAGAGGGAACACTGGTGGGGAGTCCAATACCCTGTGTGCAGAACCATATTTTCTTTGTAATAAATAGTTGCTTTGCTTAAGCCACGGTGTGTGAGTGGGAGGGGGGCTTTAAGCTTTGAACTTGTCCTTATTTCCAATGCCTGGGTTAGATAAGGGTGCACTGATTTTCCCCAATTCCCCTCATAGGACTTGGGAGAGCCCTGAAAAAGGTGCTGCTACTCAGAGCCAGTAAGTACCATCACAACAAAAAAGCTCTATCATGTGAAGTATATTCTGAACTCTATGTGGCATGTCCTAGGTAAAGGT
>NW_015186731.1:0-999 GCF_001447785.1 Gekko japonicus
ATTTGGGGGGTGGATCCTGGAGAGGTCAGAGTTTGGGGAAAGGATGGACCTCGGCTGAGTATAACACCCCAAAACCCACTCTCCAAAGCAGCCATTTGCTCCAGAGGAATCGACCTCTGCCATCTGGAGATCTCTTGTGATTACGGGAGATCTCCAGGCCCCACCTGGAGCCTGGCAACCTTAGCTGATGCCGCGAGACAGAAGGCCAAGGGGGTGTGACGCTTGAGTAACTTGCTGGCTTTGGAGTAAGTGTCTAACCCCCCCAGTGGGCTAGAGTGAACATAAGAACATAAGAGAAGTCGATGTTGGATCAGGCCAATGGCCCATCTAGTCCAACACTCTGTCACACAGTGGCCAGAAATACCAGGTGCCATCAGGAGGTCCAGCAGTGGGGCCAGCCTGCTAGGATCCTGACTCTGGCCATTTGCCAGGATGTTCCCGGTTCCCCCACAGGCCACATGGACCGTTCCCTTCGGCGGTGTTCACTTTGCCCTGCTTTATGGAAGCGTGACCTGGCTGCAGGGCACCGTTTGGCGCTGTGGAATTCGCTTCCTGCGTGACCCGTTCAGTATTTTCCTCCTCTGTCCGTGCCTTTCTTTGGGGGGTTACCTTTAACCAGACGGGTTAATGTTTACTGGCTGATTGCCTCCTGCCTCTCTCGTCATTCTCCGGAACTGCCTTTGGCCAGGTTTTAAGACCAGCTAAAAATTCACCCCTAGACCCTGCAAGAATTAGTGCAGGAAGAGAGATGAAGGGCTGAAACTAGGCAAGACAGGAAGGATCCATGGTTAGGATTTTTCGTGGGATTTTAAGGAAACGGCTACTCAGCTCCACCCCGGGTGGGCACTTTGGACGTGATGCAGGTCCCTGGGGGAACAGGGTTGAGGGACTGTGGCTCAGTGGCAGAGCATCTGCTTGGCATGCACAAGGTCCCAGTTTCTTTCCTTTTTTTGGTATTTTTTAAATATGTGCAGTGCTCCCTCTAAGCTGTGGCGTCTA
>NW_015186732.1:0-270 GCF_001447785.1 Gekko japonicus
GCAGGCCAGCGAGCAACTCTCATCTGCTCAGCTCCTCTCCTCTCCCGCCCCCCTCTCTCCCATCCATCCAGGATGAGGACGCCAAGCAAAACTCCAGCCTCCCTGCCATCCGGGCCCCGCGCGCATGCACACGCCTCCCTGCTGGCCCTGGCCAGCCAGCAAAGTGCCGCCGCCAGCTGGGGAAGTGGCGAGAGGCGCTGAGAAGGAGGGAGAGGTGGCCTCTCATGGTCAAATAGCCCTCCTCCTTCCGCCCTTCTCTTTCCTGCGGCT
>NW_015186733.1:0-1045 GCF_001447785.1 Gekko japonicus
AGAAACAAGGCCTTGAAGCTTTTTGGATAGAGTCCATTTTGAGGGAAGACCAGGTGGCTCTGGGGACCCCCAACATCTCTGGACACCCCCCTCCAGACCAAGAGCCCCTGGATTCTGAGGTCTCAGTCAAAGGGCCAACCCCAGAAGGCTTAGCTCCAGACAATGCTGCCAACATCCCAGAGTCCAGGGCAGCCAGTCCTCTGCCAGGTAGGGTGGGATCCTAGACTACCAAGTTCTCCCCCACCCAGCGAGAGCGACAGAGACCCCAGGCCCATAACAAGGCAATTCAACAATGAAGTGCCAGGGTGGCCAGCACAAGTTCCAACTTCTGAGCCAAATCACTGCCTAAAGTGCACATATTCACAGAGGAAGAGGAGGAGGAGATTGGATTTATACCCCGCCCTTCACTACCCAGAGGAGTCTCAGAGCGGCTTACAAACTCCTTTCCCTTCTCCCCACAACAGACACCCTGTGAGGTAGGTGGGGCTGAGAGAGCTCTGACAAACTGCCCTTTTTCAAGAACAGCTCTGACAGGACTATGGCTTTCCCAAGGTCATCCAGCAACTGCGAGTGGAGGAATGGGGAATCAAACCTGGTTCTCCCAGATTAGAGTCCGCGCACTTAACCACTACACCACGCACTTAACCACTACACCAAACTGGCTCTCCACCAAACGGGATTGGTAGTCTGTCAAGCCACGGCCAGATGAAGCCCAGGAACTGGTTAACTTGATCCTGTTCTACCTGTGAGACTGGATCTGGCACCCAGCTGCTGAATCTTCTCTGAGCTGTTGCTGTTATAATCAGAACATAGTGTGACGCAAGACAAAGGATGTGTGTGGAGTATTGAGCCATGGCTGTGAGCATCTTCCAGTTGAAGAAAATGCCACCACTTTTCTTAGAGACTCCATTGCCTCCCGGTGGTTCCAGCAGCTCTAGCCCATCAGCTGTCGCCTTACTCTCAGTGGGGCAAAGGAGACCAGACATTGTCAGTCTTCTGGCCTTTTCTTCCCAATTTGCCCCTTCCCAATGTTCTTCTTGAGTCT
>NW_015186734.1:0-987 GCF_001447785.1 Gekko japonicus
GCTCTATCTGATGTTGGGTGGTCAATCTGGTTCCAGACCGGACGATCTGGACTGGGTGTTACAAGCTGAGCCAACTGAATCTGATGAAGATGGAGGTCCTGTGCTTGAGTCGGGGTGGTCCAGGGGCAGGGATCCCAATCCTGGTTTTTGATGGAGCACTGCTGTTGCCAGTGCCAGAGGTTAGGAGCTTGGGAGTGCTCCTGGATGCCTCCTTAACAATGGAGGCCCAGGTAGCAGCCACTGCCAAGTCGGCCTTCTACCATCTCCGGCTGATCAGGCAGTTGGTTCCCTTCATCAAACGCAATGATTTAGCAACAGTGATCCATGCAATGGTCACCTCAAGATTAGACCATTGTAATGCTCTCTATATGGGGCTGCCTTTGTCACAGATCCAGAAGCTGCAGGTAGTGCAAAATGCAGTGGCTAGGCTCTTGATGTGTCTCCCTGTGAGGTATCACATCCAGCCTGTCCTGAAGGCATTGCACTGGCTGCCGATAGTGTACTGGATTTGCTTCAAGGTGCTGGTTCTTACCTTTAAAGCCCTTTATGGCCAGGGGCTGACTTATCTGAGGGACCGCCTTTCCCCATATATACCCCAGAGAGCACTACGGTCAGGGTCACAAAACCGATTGGCCCTCCCAGGTCCCAAGGATGCCAGGCTGGTTGTAACTAGGGCCAGGGCTTGGCAGCCCCATACTGGTGGAATGAGTTCCTGGAAGAGATTAGGGCCCTGTGGGACCTTTTACTGTTCCGCAGGGCCTGAAAGACAGAGCTCTTCCACCAGGCTTTCAATTAGGAGCTGCCACCACGATTAACACCACTATTAACAACTACAGCAACTTGTAGAGCCTGGTCCCTGGTTGGTTATCACCAGCCTGTGCACGGCGATTATATCTGAGGAAGATCAGCGAGCTGATAACTTAAAAAACTTATGGAATGTACTCACGTGGTAACGCTGTTGTTATGACATCAAAATAACATAGCTAG
>NW_015186735.1:0-976 GCF_001447785.1 Gekko japonicus
GAAGATTTTCGCTCAGGTTGTTTAAATCCATGGTTGGCACTAAGCCTGCAGAAGTTCATATGTTGAGTTAAAAGGGCTATTGATCATTCACGAATCTTTCATAGACTGGTTTTCTTGAAGGAAAAGCCTTAGAGCAGCAGAACAGTAGGGTTGCCAACTAAGAGTTCAGAAATACCTGGAGACTTGAGGGTGGAGCCTGGGAGGGTGGGGTTAAGGGAGGGGAGGGACTTTGGTAGGGTATAACACCATGCAAGCCACCTTCCAAAGCAGCCATTTTCTCCAGTGGAAGTAGAATGAATGCTTTCTTAAATTAATTAATTAAATGAAGTTATTTATGCAGTCTGGAGATCAATTGTAATTCCGGGGGTTCTCCAGCCCCCACTTGGAGGTTGGCAACCCTACAAGTACAGCCAGACCCTAAACTTCTTGCAGGTTGTCACCTGTTGCCTGCCCCAGGATTCTTCTCACTTGTCAGTGAAGTGATGTCTTATCGTTTCTTTCTTTTCTGGGTATCGAGTTCTCAGCTACATTTCTCTTTGTCTTGTGTCATTTGGGTTGTTTGGATTTTGTCTGGATGTTGTGGTTATCTGTTGATGGACGGCCATCCGTCTTCTGTTCCCGGAAAGCTGGGTGAGGCGTTGGAAGCTGTGCCTGGATGGTTACAGCAGAGTCGGTTGAAGTTAAATTTATCGAAGATGGAGGTCCTGTACCTGGGTCGAGGGGGCATGGATGTGGGCACCAGCTACTGAAGCCCTATCTGTCCCCGCAAGACCTAGCTACAGTGATCCATGCAATGGTCACTTCCAGGCTTGATTACTGCAATTCATTCTATGCAGGCATACCCCTGAGGCTGATCCGGAAATTACAGCTGGTACAAAATGCAGCGGCGTGTCTGTTGATTTCAACGCCTGTGCGGGCTCACGTTCAGCATGTGTTCCGTCAGCTGTACTGGTTGCCAGTTGAGTACCGGATCCGC
>NW_015186736.1:0-1124 GCF_001447785.1 Gekko japonicus
TAGTCAGAGTGATGGAAAATGGCTGCCCCGGTCGCACCACCTCAAAGAAGAGGAGGCTGCACTGTTGCCTTCATGCTCGGGGGGGGGGGACGGACGGGATGGGACGGGACGGATGGAGTCTCAGTTAATTATTCTCAGCATTAAGAACATAAGAACTTAAGAGACACCATTGTTGGATCAGGCCAAACGCCCATCCAGCCCAACACTCTGTATCACACACTGGCCAGAAATACCAGTGCCACCAGGAGGTCCACCAGTGGGGCCAGGACATTAGAAGCCCTCCCACTGTTGACCCCCCCCCAAGCACCAAGATGACAGAGCATCACTTGCCCCAGAGCCCCTATCTATGCTTTGTAGCTAATAGCCACTGATGGACCTCTGCTCCATATGCTTATCTAATTCCCTTTTGAAGCCGTCCATGCTTGTAGCCGCCACCACTTCCTATGGCAGTGAATTCCATGTGTTTATCACTCTTTGGGTGAAGAAGTACTTCCTTTTATCCATTCTAACCCGACCGCTCAGCAATTTCATGGAGTGCCCACGAGTTCTTGTATTGTGAGAAAGGGAGAAAAGTACCTCTTTCTCTACCTGCTCTTTCCCATGCATAATCTTATAAACCTCAATCATGTCACCCCTCCGCAGCTGAAAAGGGTACATTTGATTTTGATATATATTCCCTTCACTGGGTCTTCCCCTGGAATTAAACCCACACAAATGGTGACCCTATAAACTGAGTTTGTTATTCCAGTTTGGTCTTTGCATCTGTTAAACACCTTTTATTAGGCTTATGCTAATTTGCTGCTCACCCAACGATCTGTATGGACTGGTAATTTCCATTGGATTGTATCTGAAGAAGTGTGCTTGCCCCCGAAAGTTTATATCTTGAATAAAACTTTGTTGGTCTTAAAGGTGTCCCTGGACTCGAACTTTGTTTTGCCGCTTCAGACCCCGCCTCCCCGAATCTGCCCCAGAGTTAAACAGCGATGTTCACAGCTGAACAGAGATTTCGATACCAGTCTCTACACTCAGAGTTCAGTGTGCTTCCCGCTGCAGCATAGTGGCTTTCATCTACAGGACCCAAGCAGATGGAGATAATCCCAGAGGGGAGTGGTCTTAATGTGGTA
>NW_015186737.1:0-982 GCF_001447785.1 Gekko japonicus
TCAATCAGCATGAACTTTCTACAAACTTTAAAGCAGTTCATGAGCAGTTTGTGTGGTTCATGAATGGAAACATTTCCAGATGAAATGTCTCTGTGCCATCAAAATGTTCATCAAAATTATTGTCAGTTTCAAGAGCATTCCCATCCCCTTTGCCAGGGTTCCGTTGTGTTTCCTTCCCATTTTCTTGCACAAAGCTTGCAAAATCCTCCCTTGTTTGGATTTATTGTGACTCTGTGCTTTGAGAGCAGTCCTTTTAAATTTGCTACGCCAGGGACACTAGGTTCTGCTGGGCATTCTGCACATTATAACTGGTTGTGTTGGGCTTGCAAAATCAACCCCCCTTGCTTGGATTTCTTGTGACTCTGCTTTGAGATCAGTCCTTTTAAGCTTGTAGTGACACAGTGGCACTTGCTTCTGCTGGGCATTCTGTACACTGAACTGGTTGCACTGGGCTTCACAAATGTCCCCCCCCCTTCAGTTTGTGCTGCAGCAATTCTATGATTTTACTTTAGTCTTCTTTTACTTGCATTGTCACAGTGGCACTGGGTTCTACTGGGCACTTTGTAATTGCACTGGTACTGCTGGGCACTCTGTGCATTGTACTGGTTTTGCTGGGCTTGCAAAAATGCCACCCTTTAGTTTCTACTGCAGAGATTCTCTGGCTTGGGTTTGCACAGCCACAGTGGCGCTGGTTCTGCTGGGTACATTGCACTGGTTCTGCTGGACTTGCAAAAATGACCCCCACCTTTAGTTTCTACTAGAGAGATTCTCAGGTACTTTGATTCTGTTCTGCTGAGTTTCTATTGCCCTTGCTTTTTTTGCTGCCCCCCTTCATTGGAAACAATGGGGAATAGGGCACCTTCTTTGGGGGGTCATAACCCGGACTCCATAAACCCAATCCTTACCAACTTTGGAGGGCAGGTAGAGGGGAGTCAGATTAAGATTCCCTGCACGTTTGGTGTATCTAGCTTGTCAGGGGGCT
>NW_015186738.1:0-1000 GCF_001447785.1 Gekko japonicus
CACCGCAGCTCCCTTTGTCTCTTAGTAACGAAGAAAATTTCACTTCTAAAGAGACACAGTCTCTTAAGCAAAGGAAAAATCAATTCAGCTCTCCAAACTGAAAATTCAGGGCAATCCAAAAAGAATATGATCTATAGAGTCAATTTGGTTAGTACCACAAATGCAGAGTATGGAATACCAGTAAACCTTCCTAACAGCACTGATGGGCAGAGCATTCAAGTTCTGCCACATTTCTCATAATAGAGATCGGGCCTTTCTTGGCTGACTCAGGGTACTCTATGGCTGTGGTCACACTGGTAGCTTGGTGCGATATCGTGCTGTCTCTAATTGTACCGGTTTAAACTGTTGCGGGGCATATCATCCAGACAGCATATCCTGCAGCAGGTTACCCACACAGACATCCCGTAGGCAAGCATCCACATGACTGCAGTGCCTCAGCCACAGAGCGTGTTGCCCGAAAATTTTTCAAAATGTATGCACGTCATAAGTGCACATATGTAGACTTCCGGTGGGTGGATCGGCGATGGCGGTCGCTCTTCTCAATGTCTGAGGAGGCGACTAGCACACCCTCAGCTTGGAGGGGTGCCACCTCAAGTGGCACCCCCATGGAGCCCTTGTGAAGGGTTCCAGGCCAGGGGGCTCTCGAGGGTTAGCCTCTTCGACGGCTGGATGCCGGAGAATAGAGGCTTCCCTCTGCCTCAATGGTCCGGCTGGCTGGGTGACCTTAGGGTAACAAGCCAATCTAACTGGGACAAGCGCAGGAGATTGAGCGAAATAGCATATGAAGAGAGCGGGGTCAAGTTATGATCAACAATGAATGTGAGTTCGACATAAACGGATTTTTTTACTAAAACGGAGTAACCCCCCCTGTGGGAAAAGTGGTGCGTAAGGAGGGACGCCTCCTAAGCGTGTGAATGGACTAACGTAACGAAGGGGGGAAGCAAACAACGAATTCTTTTCTGAGAGACTTTCTTGAGTACCAATAGTGGAGCGACGAGTC
>NW_015186739.1:0-1017 GCF_001447785.1 Gekko japonicus
ATCCTTTTTGAGGGGTGATGACCAGAACTTGCTTTCAGATCTAAAGCGTAACCCCCCCTTCCCCCAAAAAAACTTGAGGCCTCTGTGCCCTGAGATAAGCCAGAGTTAATCCCAGCCCCCTGTGTTTTCTGGCCAATGCACCCCAGCCTTCTTCTGGATAGCATCCATACATCATTGGATATTGCATTCCTGTTGAGCTATAGCGATTACTTGCAACTGGACTGGGTCCAGGGATGTAGCCAGGATTTTTTAAGCAGGGGGGCATTTTAAAAAGTCAGGGGGCACAGGGCAGGTGGGGAAGAAGAAGAAGAGATTGGATTTATACCCCGCCCTTCACTACCTGGAGGAGTCTCAGAGCAGCTTACAGTCTCCTTTCCCTTCCCCTCCCCACAACAGACACCCTGTGAGGCAGGTGGGGCCGAGAGAGCTCTCCCGAGGACTGCTCTTGAGAGAACAGCTCTGAGAGAACTTGTGACTGACCCAAGGTCACACCAGCAGCTGCACATGGAGGTGTGGGGAATCAAACCTGGTTCTCCCAGCTTAGAGTCCGTGCTCCTCACCACTACACCAAACTGGCTCTCCATTGCCATCGCCGCACCATGATTCACAATGCGGATGCAAGCCAAGAGATGGGTTGCTGGATTGACCCCACCCCACCCTGCCACCACTGCCACTTTGTTTCTTTCCCATGCCCCATCTGGCGGTGTCCCATTTGGTGGCAGGGAAATGGAGGGCGGGGCTGGCCAGTGAGGTCACAGGGTGAGGGTAGTGGCGGGACTCCAGCAGGTAGGCTCGACTCCGGTAGGATTGGTGAGGGCAGTGGTGCAATATGGCACAACAAATAAAATTAAATAAAATAAGGATTTTTCGGGGGGGGGCTGGGTTGGATGGAAAGTTGGGGGAGCTTGGTGGTAAATTGGGGGGCTGGGCCCCAAGGCGCCTCACTGTAGCTATTGGCCTGACTTTGCCTCTTCTGGGCTGCATCTAAACATAGTTGGATACTGCGTTCTCATTGTG
>NW_015186740.1:0-1033 GCF_001447785.1 Gekko japonicus
TTTGCAGTCAAGGGTTAAGTTGCCAAATTTATCAAAGTCTTAATTGCGAAAGTGAAACAGCATCATTCATTCAAACCAACTAGTATTCAATATTATTATATTTCTAACAGCAGCTGATAAAATCTCTCTTGCTCTGGATACTTTCTGTTAGCATAAGCCTTAAGGTCTGAACTCTCTCCTTATCCAAATATGGTAAATTAAAGCAACTTTTAAAAATACTACAATCAATTCAACAGAAGCTACAAAAAATACTACAATCAGTTCAACAGAAGCTACAAACCAAGGTCAAATATGACTACTGAAGCTAAAGCTGGAGGCAGACCCAGATCTCAACGTAAGGAAAGCTGGCTGGATCAGACCAGTGGTCCACCTAGTTCAGCACACAGTAGCCAACCAGATGCCCTGTAGGGCTGAACAAAGAGAGCATAGAAGCTGAGATATCCCCTGCTGCTGCCTCCCAGCACTAATATTCGGTGGTTTACTGCCTCTGTAGATGTGTTCCCTTCAGTCACCATGGCTAGTAGCCATTGATGGACTTCTCCACCATGAATCCATCTCACCGGATTCATGATGGAGTGAATTCCACAGTTTTACTTGTTGAGTAAAGATAGCCTTTTGCCTGTCCTGAACCTATTTCCCAACAACTTCCTTGGGTGCCTCGAGTTCTAGTGTTATGAAAGAATGAGAAAAGGCTTCCTCTATCCATTTTCTGCATCCCATGCATCAATACATCTAATTCCAAACAGAACTACAGAGGATATTATAGGGAGAGCCACAAAGTGAACCTAGGTCCAGACCAGGGGGGATTTCTTTACAAACCTAAAGGAAGTCCTAGGGTTGCAGGAAAATCTGATTAATTTTTAAAGCATGGAATGAAAAGTCCCCAAAATAACAGAAACACCCCCATGTAGATTTAAGAAAAGAATGCCCACTGAACTCTCAGTGGCTGTTGAAGGGTTGCTAGGCAATCACAACAATATTGTGCTTTCACTTCTTGCACTGGAACACAGGCACTTTACCTCATTTCTCTAAG
>NW_015186741.1:0-978 GCF_001447785.1 Gekko japonicus
GGTTGAAGCTGAATCCAACTAAGATGGAGCTTCTGAGGTGGGGGGGGATGACTCGGGATTGAGGAGCCAACTCCCAGTCCTTGATGGGTGCCTCTGATACCGTCACCTACTGTCAGGAGTCTGAGGGTGATCTTGAACCCCGTTTTATCTACGGAGGCCCAGATTGCCAATGTTATCCAGCAAGAATTTTTCCAACTGCGCCAAATCTGATAATCCCCCCACCCCCCGGCCCCGTCTGTCTTGCCCTGAACTTGCCACAGTAATCCATTCAATGATCACCTCCAGGCTGGATTACTGTAACTCACTTTATGTGGGGCTACCCTTTAAACTGACCCAGAAACTCCAGCTGGCACCAAATGCAGTGGCACAGGTCTTGTTTTTAAAATGTTTAAATGCTCTTCACATGTTAAATATTTAGTTTTTACGGTTTTTAACTTTTTCTACACTGTATTGAATTAAATTGTTGTGAACCTCCCTGAGCCCTGTGCAAGCAGGAAAGGGTGGCCCAAAAAATCTAATCTAATAAAATAAATAAATATAATTGGGGCAGTTGATCCAGGAGAAGAATATTGTATTGTTGGAATGACAGCAGTAATCTGATACACTTTAGCATTTAAGAAGGGGGAACTGAAGTTATTCAGAAGATCCAGGGCAAAACGTAAGACAGGACAATCAACAACAACACATGTGTCTTATTCTTGCTGCTCTTTTGGGCCAAGGGTCTTTTAGATGATTGATCACAGCACTGGCTACTGCATGAAAACACTGTGCCTTTTGCTTAAATGTGCTTCTACAGAACTGCTTTGCAGCTGCATGCTGTCAGAAAAAATACTGTAAGATACTATGGAATGTACCCAGGGTCATGAGATGCACTCAGTGTTAAGGGGACAGCATTTCTTGCAGCTGTTTGCAAATTATGTTGGCTGATTATTTTTCCATTCCCCACTGAGGTGCCTTAAAGGTAAAGGTAAAGGTTCC
>NW_015186742.1:0-973 GCF_001447785.1 Gekko japonicus
AGAGGTGGTTGGCCATTGCCTTCTTCTGCTGAGTCTTTCTTAGTGGTCACCCATCCAAGACTTATGGTGACCTCAGCAAGGGGCTTTCAAGGCAAGGGAGAAGCAGAGGTGATTTGCCATTGTCTTCCCCTGCAGTCTTCCTTGGTGGTCCTCTGTCCAAGTACTGACCATGCTTAGCTTCTGAGATGGGACAAGATTGGGTTATACCATGCTACCTTCCCTCTCCTGACACAATGCCACGACCTTTTCATAAACCTGTCAGCTATGCTGCCATGGGGGTTGGAGAGCTTATTCTGTGTCTGGTTAATTGCTATTGCATTCCTATCTCTGCTGTTCTGCCTGTGCTGAAATGCTTATCTCTACAGATGTGCAGGAGGAGGTTGTATTGTCTGGAAGTCTCCTATGTATGTTCCCACAACATCAAAATAGAGACCATTTCCTGGCCATTAATTCCCTTTGTTTTTCTAGGGCCAGGGCTTGGGGCCAGAGTGGAGGTTTGCACAGTGTGAGTGGACCCATAGCAAGTCTAGTCTGCAGTGACAGGTGCCATCATAACCACATGTAATGGTTTGGCCCTTGCTGCAGTGTTTCTGGGGAGCCCACCCACTCTTATACCAATCCTGCCAAGGTACTGGAGAAGATGATGGATGGCAGGAAAGGGGACCCAGGAATTCTGCATGGGAAGACCTGAGACTCTAGGTAGGGTGGGAATTATGGGGCTGGATCCAACCAGCTTTTTCCCTTAGGAAAAAAAAAGGGAAGAGGGTCCCTGGTTGACTACCCTGAAAGTTATCTGGGACCTGCATGGGCAAAAGTCACATTGGAGGGGATTGTAGTAAGTGCTGGTGTGTAAAGCCTGGTGTGTAAAGCAGAAGAGAAGACCCTGCAGGGGGGCAGCGAGAAGACAATTCGATAGGATAGTGAGGTCAGCATCTTCTCCTCTGTTTTCTCAGTTTGGCGTAGTGGTTAAGTG
>NW_015186743.1:0-973 GCF_001447785.1 Gekko japonicus
CAGATATAGGCATGTACTTAAGAAGCCCTAGGCATCTAGTTCACTTTCCTATGTCAGATTATTTGATTCCTGACAAGAGGTACACCTCAACAATGCTTTGGATTTGTTGTGGGTCTAGTACACAAGTAATACTACTAGAGAATCTTTACTTATATTCTAATCTTTTATTGAAACATGACTATATTGCATACTTGACACTGACTTACTCAGCAGAAAATTATCTCATCCATTACTAATTACATAGATAATTAAAAAAGAGTAATTACATGTCCACAAGTATTTTACCCAAATATAAGCAGGTCACATGCAAGGAGCCCCTTCTATGAAAAAACAGTTATATTCAAATCCAATAACACCTTAGAGACTAACAAGATTTTCGGGGCATAAGCTTTTGAGAGTCCAATGCTGGGAAGATGGTGAGCAGGGGTGGGGTGGCAACCTAAGTAGCAGCCAGGGCACTCCCAACAGCGACCCAGGACTTGCTGATAGGCCTGTAGTCGGGTTGAGTGGTCCCCAGCTTCCCAACCTCATTGCTGGCCTGCCCCTTCCACCCAGCAAGGACTTCCATGGCTGCCCTCACTCTCCCCCTCCCCACGGCACCACAAACAGGACCCTGGGTAAGTCTGGGCCCCAGCTTTTGAGAGTCAGTTCTCCCTTTGTCAGATACATTTGTCAGAGTGTTGACTCTTGAAAGCTTATACCCTAAAAATCTTGTTGATCTCTGGAGTGCTACTGAACTCAAGTCTAGCTGTTGTGCTGCAGACCAACATGGCACCCCTCTGAAACTATCTTCTAATCCCAATTAATTCAACTTCCTCTATTTCAAGGTGTTTAAAATAATCTCAAAATAGCTAGCTGTCTCACTTGATAGGGGTACATGTTATTAGCTAACTAATTATATTATAACTTCAAGCACCCTACAAAAGTTATCTGTACTTGAAATATAAAAAAATATAAAAATATATTTAAAAAT
>NW_015186744.1:0-980 GCF_001447785.1 Gekko japonicus
AATCCCCTATGGGGGGGCTAAAAAATAAAAAATAAAATATTTTTGAAGAAGACTCCAGCTTTCTTCTACTCAACTGCTCAAAAACCACCATCAAATGCATGGAGACTCCTTGGCAGTTAGATTCCCGCCATTATGCTGGCTCAAATTTGATCCCGATCCTTTAAATCCGTCCTCGCATGATCAGACATCCCCTGCGGGAATCACCTTACTGTGCGCTGCTTCCGCTGTGGATTGTCTAGACGGCGTCCACTGAAGGAGTGTTGTTTTTTAAAAAACTTTTTGCACATGCGCATAGGCATGATATCGTGGCCTTGTTTATCCGCACATGCGCAGAATCAAGATTTTTTTAAAAATGGCGCCCGTTCGGGATGGTCTGACGTCAGACCATCCTGAACAGGCACCATTTTTAATTGTGCGCTGGAATGATCAGATGGGGGCGGCAAGTCCGCGATTTGTCCATCGGAATCGAAAACTCCAGATTTTAACTAGTACCTTTTTAGTATGGCTCTGAAGCGCGGCAAAACGGGATGCTCATGGAAGATGGATGTTTCCCAGATGTTGATGTCTGGACATTACATTTAAATCCATGAAGCAATTGTGCCTTGCGTAGATCTAAAGAGCCGTCTGAACTAAAGAGCCCTCTGTGAGACTCATCAGTAGCTTGTGCTCTGGTCAGCTGTGGCGAGTTCACGTTTCCTCCAGATTCTTGTTCTTCTTGTGTGCTGTGGATGACTAATGGAAGTGAATCTATAATCTGGCCGAATTTCAGAAAATTCCAGTGAAGTATGGGGAAATTATAGGACTTTTAAATTTATTTTAATGTTCAGTAATTTAATTTTTGTGACCAACTTTTTGCCCAACAAAAATGTACCCAGAATCTCCTTTTTGTGGCAATTTATGTTGAAGTTCCCATTCCTGTGGAGCATGTAGGTTGAACCCTAGGTTGTAAGAAGGGGAGAGGCAATCCTTGATTTGGTCCT
>NW_015186745.1:0-968 GCF_001447785.1 Gekko japonicus
GAGCAAGTTTGGCCACCCCTGCTTTATACCCAATCAGAAAAGGTCTCTCAGCTACTCAATCATTTTGCCATTCCAGAAAGTAAAAATACAAAACACAGCACCAAGAGACTTCTGGCCTTGTTAACTCCCTGCATTGTTATTCCCACCTGTATCTTGTTACCTGTATTAGTCATAACATTTTGTTTATTACCATATCTGATCTTGCACAAAACTAGACCTCTAATGGCTACGCCTGTCTAGAGCATCAGAACAGATGGGGATTTCCGGTCTATGGCTTCAGCGATGGCGGAGGCTCTCTCCTGAACGGGGGAGGCATTCCGGAGTCCTGATCTCAGCAGGACAGGGCGGGGGTGGACATAACACCCAAGCTCTGTGATAAGTTCTTATTTCTCACTTCATTCTGGACGGCACTTTTTAGATCATAATACTCTAGCTCCATGTTCTATACATGTGATGCAGGCCCTTTGAACACTAATAGCACTACTCTAATGTTATTATTAATCTGAAACATTAACATTATTAATCTGAAATTATTATTAATCTGAAAAAGTGCTCTTGACAGCTGAAACGATCATTCGATTGGATCCTATGAACAGTGAGCATTCTTGCGTTTACAATTCTCTCTCGTAGAGTCACAGAAGCACTGTGAATGAAATTCAGTAGGGCGGGAGAGGCACTGCTGTGAAAATGGGTATCTGGCAACACTGCTCCCCCTTTTGAAACTAAACCCTGAAAAGACAGAAGCAGTGCTGGTTGGGAAGGCAGAGGTCTTGAAGGACATTACACTCCCCACCTTTGATGGGTTCATCTGACCTTTGCAGACTCAGTTAAGAGCTTGGGGTTATAATGGACCCAACATTATTGCTGGAAAAGCAACTTAATGCAGCTGTAAGCAAAAAAAGGCTTCCTTCCAACTCAGCCTAGCTGAAAAAACGGCCACTTACCTTGATATGGCTGATATGGCCACC
>NW_015186746.1:0-968 GCF_001447785.1 Gekko japonicus
CACATTCCGGATCACTATACTGAAGAATATTGCCACTGAGACAGGTGTCTACAGGAATAAATAGTTTGGCAGTCACACACGTCTCCTAACTCTTTTTTTTAATAAATATTTTAATTAATTTTACAAAATTTACATTCTTTATACATTGTTCACATATCTTCACTTATTTTTTTCATGTTTTACATCACATAACGACGTTAATCTATATTGTCGAGTCTTATACATTTAACCTCTTCATCCATTCATATACCTTAGTCCATCTTTTATTAAATACTTTTTCATTCTTATTTTGCAACATCAGGCTCAGATTGTCCATTTGTGCTAAATCTAGCACCTTCATCACTAATTCTTCCCTGGTCGGTAGTGTATCTAATTTCCACTTTTGGGCCATTAGTAATCGTGCTGCGGTTATTATATATATCAATATATATTTGTCCTGCTGACTATACCCTTTAGGTAACATGTTTAGTAAATATATTTCTGGTTCTAATGCCAAGTTCTTCTCCATTATTTCTTGAATTAATTTCCTCACCATTTTCCAGAAAGTCTGTGTTTTATTACAGGTCCACCACATATGGAAGAAAGACCCTATACTGCCCTTACATTTCCAGCATTGCGTAGGATATCCCGGGTAACATTTGGCTATTTTGTCTGGAGACCAATGCCATCGATGAAACATCTTGTATACATTTTCTTTATACACTGTGGCTCTCATATATTTGACTGATTCCCATGTCTTGGACCACATATCTATTTCTATCTTCTTCCCAATATCTTTTTCCCACTTGGCCATTACTCCTTTCACTTCGTCATCCTTCTCAAAGTCTGCCAACAAAACACTATACATTTTTTGTATTAGTTTATCGTTGCTTCTCAGAGTCGGCCCTGCTTAGCCTCCCGGTGACATTGGAAAGAGATGCAAATGTATAGTGTCATTTCCACACCCTCTGCAAATATGGCCCCCAATA
>NW_015186747.1:0-961 GCF_001447785.1 Gekko japonicus
AATTGTTTTCATTAGTCATTCATATATATTTTAGGATATCACAGTTACAATATCTGAAAGAACACAGAGAATGAAATTAATCAGTTGGATTCTAGACCACTATGACGGATGTCACAACTCCCTCTCTGTTCCTTCGGGTAGGTTCCCAGGGGTTTGGAAAACCTTGTGGTGACCAGTGCATTAGGCTTCTGGAAACTGGGACCAGAAAGAAGCAAAGGATAGCATAAGCATTAACTTGAACATTAAACAGTACAAGAATCATATAACAGGATCCTACATACAGTTAGCTCTACAAAGCAGTATAGACCAAAGTTCCTAATCATATCACCAAGTAAGGCTGTAGACCATTTTGTACACCGCAAGCCTGTTCAGATAAGCCTTCTTGAATAATTCCATGTTGCCCATAGTTTGCAGAAAGCCAGGATAGTGGGAGGCCTCCTGACTTCCTAGGCAGGCTATTCCATATGGTAGGAGCCACAATGGAGCCAACACAACCCATTTTTCAATGGACTGAGGAACACAAGGCTGAAAACTTCAGCAACCCCAGCCTGAAACTTTTAGACGTGCGTTTTCAAATAAAAGACTGAATCATTCACTGTTTCCTTTCTCCTAACAGAGATGTAAAGACAAGTCAAGACCAAAATCCTGAAAGAAGAAATTGAGCATCGTAACCAGTATCAGTCAGACAACCCTTCCCATTATGGATGCTGCCCTGGATTATTTTGCTGATCCTAATTATACTTACTCTTCTTTCCCAAATGACGGTATCAATTACGAGAATGTTTCAGAAGAGATTTCATCTCGTAATGCCACTGATTTTGGAAGAGAGAAGAGTATCAATCATAATGTAGTTGTTGGTATCTCCATACTGGTCATCTGCATTTCTGGAGCCATGGGAAATGGGACTGTCATCTGGCTTCTCGGCTTCCGCGTCAAGAGGAATCCTTTCAGCACCTACATC
>NW_015186748.1:0-972 GCF_001447785.1 Gekko japonicus
TAAAGCCCATGCCCTCTGGAAATAACCATTTGTATTTAATGTCATTTTTGATTCACTCTTGATTCACGGCAGCACGGCTCTGCCCACCAGAGTGAGCTTCTTCCACCGGCTTGCTTCAGAGCGAGCTAATTAAGTCTCCCAGTGAGTTGCCTTCTCGCTGGGACCTCAGCTCAAGCCCCCTGCCCCCCACTACTCCTTCCCTGGAGTGTGCAGTGGTCTCCTGTTCTCAGAGAACAATGGAGGGAATAGGCTGTCAGTGCCTACGGTGGAAGAGCCACACTCAAGGGGCCAAAGAGCCGCATGTGGCTCTAGAGCCGCAGTTTGCCTACCACCGGACTAGGCTAACCGGCCATCAGTCGTTTCCTACTTCAGCCTCTGGGCCTTACCTCCCAGGTGCTAATGCTGTCTCTCTCTTTATTCCAGCAGAGGATGATCCAGGGAACAAGGAGGCTGAGGAACTTCACCCTCAATTTCCAGATAAAGTTAATATCGAAGGCTTGAAAGGAAACATCAGGAATCAAGGCAGACCTAAGACAAAGAACAGCCACTTGGTAGAGAAGAGAGATGGGATAATGCGTAATGTACATTCTCTGAAGCAGAATAGAACAAAACTCAGTAAGCCTACTGAAGGTGGAAAGTATTTCAAATATGGATCACAGCTCCTTGAATACTCAAAGAAATCCAGTTTGAATTGCAATTTTGAATATTATGAAAGAACCCACACAGGGGAGAAACCTTTTGAATACTCAGAGTGTGGAAAGAGATTTAGTACGGGTAGCAGTCTTCAACAACATCAAAGAACCCACACAGGGGAGAAACCTTTTGAATACTCAGAGTGTGGAAAGAGATTTAGTACGGGTAGCAGTCTTCAACAACATCAAAGAACCCACACAGGGGAGAAACCTTTTGAATACTCAGAGTGTGGAAAGAGATTTAGTACGGGTAGCAGTCTTCAACAACATCAAAGAACCC
>NW_015186749.1:0-1070 GCF_001447785.1 Gekko japonicus
AGGGCCACCCCGAAACACAATTATTATATTGAGAGATTGTATTGGAATTGAATAAAATAAATACTTTGTCCCTCTTTCTTCGCTTCTCCCTCTTTCTCTCACTATGGCCCACCGTCCTCATAGTA
Organism: Gekko japonicus; assembly: GCF_001447785.1. Taxonomy (NCBI): domain Eukaryota; kingdom Metazoa; phylum Chordata; class Lepidosauria; order Squamata; family Gekkonidae; genus Gekko; species Gekko japonicus. The sequence goes on from NW_015186749.1 coordinate 126, forward strand.
TTTCTCCTTGTTACTCTGATGCTGCTCCTGGGTTCTGCTGGGCAGCCTCCCGGTGTCCCGCTCCCAGTCACCTGGTTCCCTGACTCCTGCCTGCCCCCCTTTTTGGTCATGCCTCCAGCAAAACTCTCTCCCTCTCTTTGGATCCCCCGGCCTACTCTATGCAGAGTTTCATTCTCTTTTCCTCTCTTTAGCCTAGCCTTCCTCTCTTTAGCCTAGCCTCTCTTTAGCCTAGCCTTCCTTTTCTCGTGTTCTTCGAGGACTGCTCACGACATAATTGGGCATCTTAATCGTCTAAGATCTTAGTATTTGTTGAATTGGGAATTACCGAAATAGATATTTTAAGTGTTTTGAGGGTGAGGTGCGTTTAAAATTCTCTTTTCTGTCTGGCCTCTGGTCTATAAAGGTAAAGGTTCCCTTGCTCGAAAGCCAGTCAAGTCCGACTCTAGGGTTGCAGTGCTCATCTCCGTTTCAAAGCCGAAGAGCCAGCGCTGTCCGAAGACATTTCCGTGGTCATGTGGCCGGCATGACTAAACACCAAGGCGCACAGAACGCTGTTACCTTCCCACCGAAGTGGTACCTATTTATCTACATGCAATTCCTTGCTTTCGAACTGCTAGGTTGGCAGGAGCTGGAACTAGAGACGGGAGCTCACTCCATCATGCGGCAACCCGGGTCTCGAACTGCTGAACTACCGACCTTCCACAGCCTGCAGTTCAGCGTCTTAACCACTTGAGCCACCGCAGCTCCTCTAGTCTATACCTTTATGCTTAATCGAAGTCTACCCTTTTAGAAGAGTGATCTCACTACTTTTGGGGGGAAATGCTGTGCCCATCTGTAGTCTGTGCATAACAGAGGCTGAGGTCCCGAGAGGCCCAGAGCTGGGTGTGCCATGTGTTCATGGCCACATATCCGTGCGCCTACAGAGTCTCAGGATAACAAAAGAGG
>NW_015186750.1:0-998 GCF_001447785.1 Gekko japonicus
AAAGTAGAGCTGTTCGCTGCAATGCGTCTCAAACCCAGTATTTCATAGCTTTCACTTCCAGGGGTCTGGATTTCTAAGAAGAATGCAGCCGGCAGCCGACGCGAAGCATTTTCGGTCGTGGTGAGGAGAAGCCGAGCGAAGGAGCGAACAATACCAGTTGATTGTGTTATTTCTGTCCTTCTGGGCCACCTTGCGATCCGACAGGCGCCTCATCCGCTATTCATGGCATGCAAATATATGCAGCCGAGGAAGCGTTTGGCAGCGTTCGTCTGTTTTGATTTGTACTGATATCGGAGGTGGCGAGGGGGTCAGGCAGGGAGGGGAGCCGAGGGGCCGGGTTCACGTGACTCAGTCATCCCCAGAAGGTGGAAGCACGTCCTAAGGTGGGAGTCGGCAAAATGAAACGGAATATGGGACCAATGTTCCCTCTAAGCTGTGGAGTCTTGTGAGCAAAAATTCTACTTTGTGAGCTGCTGGCATTAAAGTGGTGAGCGAACCATTTGGCTACTGCATGAGCGAACCATTTGGCTACTTGCTCTGGAGCCCTCCTTCCTGGGCTGAGACGAAAATGTGTGAGCCGGAGGCTACGAAACTGTGAGCTAGCTCACACTAACTCAGCTTAGAGGGAACACTGAATGGGACCTGTAGAGGAGGCAGGCAGGCGCCCCGCAAAGACAAACGGGCTGCGAGAAGCAGCCTTTGCAGACAGAGGAGTAAAATCCATCATGGTCTGCTGGAAAAGGGAAACGGAAATCAATCGAAACCAGTGTGGAGGGGCCCCGGCTCTTTGGCAGAGCATCCGCTTGGGATGCAGAAGGTCCCAGGTTCGATCCCTGGCACCTGCGATTCAAGGATCAGGTTGTTGGTGATGTGAAAGGACCTCAGCCTGTGACGCCAGAGAGCCGCTGCCAGTCTGAGTACACAATACTGACTTTAGCTGTTGTAGATTTTCCGGATTGTATGCTGTGGTCTTGGCAGAGGTCATTTCGGGGGGGATC
>NW_015186751.1:0-963 GCF_001447785.1 Gekko japonicus
GAGGTCAGCCATATTTACACCTTTAAAAATGAGTACGTCAGTGCAGGGATTGTGGTAGTCAGCTTCGATAGATGTAGATTTAATTTAAAAAAAAATGGAACAAAATTATAATACAAATAAACTCTCTCTGGAGCATAAAGCATTAATGGAGGCTCTAATTACAGGGAAAAAAGTAGTACAGGCCATCAAAAAATGAATAAAGCACCAGGACCAGATGGATTTACTTCTGATTTTTATAAAAAATACGAAAGTCTTTTGGTAAAGCCTTATACTACAGCCAGTAATTATGTTTTAGAACATGGCAGTCTCCCACCAACTTGGAAACAAGCAACGATAGTCATCTTACCAAAACCTGAAAAAGACCCCACAATAGTTACATCCTATAGGCCCCACAGTAGTTACATCTTATAGGCCCATCTCCTTACTCAATGTGGATTTTAAACTATTTTCATCTATAATAGCAACGAGGTTAAATTCAATATGTCCCTCAGGAACAGGTTGGATTCATGCCCACTAGAGATTTAACAGATGGTACATATAAAGCTTTGAGTTTATTGAATTTCTGCATGTGGCCTTCAGGATATCAGTGGAGATGGCTTTGCCCCCCTGACTTTTGCCTTCTGGGAATGTTTATACTTTGCAGAACTCGGGAGTCACTATCAAAGTCTCAATAGATAAAGGATCTGCAGGAACTAGTTTTCTTGACCCCCTGAGTCAACCTAGGTTAACCCAGCTTTCCTTGACTTTCCTGACCCCAGGCCCAGAGATAGAAAGAAAGGGGCTGACTTTGTTATATACATTAAATGCTCATCACAGACTTGACTGACAGTTACATTACATTCAGTGAGTGGAATAGGGTAATTTGCATCTGAATTAGCTTTGTTCCTAATTGATGTGATCAAATACCCTCAGTTATCTTTAGTAATATTATGAGTGTGCTATTCTGTGTTGAATATTGAAATG
>NW_015186752.1:0-948 GCF_001447785.1 Gekko japonicus
TCAGGAGCCTACTATTGAAACAGTTTGGCTAATGGTTTCAAAAGAAGACAGGTGTCTAGGATATTCTGTCTATGTCGCCCACCCCCACCCCACACAAAGTTCCAACATGGATTCTACCTAAAGGAAAAGGAAAGGTTTCTCAAGTCAGGTATTGGGACTAAGAATGAGGAAGTGTGGAGAGACAGTGTAGTTACAGTGCTGGACAGTGTTGAAGTCCCCATTCTTGGAAACAGATGGACTAAAGTTAGAATATGGATTGATATGTTGGAGGCAGGTGGGCTGGGAGAAGGCTGGATGGAAACCATAGGAATGTGGTCCTGTTGGCCTTCTCCTGGACCTATTACCAGGAAGGTTTGAACGTCTTTATATCCCTCAGTAGCATCAGGTGATGTTTGTTATTCAGCATCATCTGACATCATAGGCCAGGAACTGCCTGGTTATAATGGCTTTTAGTCTTCAAATCAACAGTCCCAGTGGGGCAAGAAGCAGCGCTGAAACCACAGGGATCCTGGCTCAGGTTCCAAGAAAGGACTGGGCCCAAGGCTCAGCCTTAACAGGCTGGAAAGTAATCAGGCTCAGCTACCATGTTGGCAGACATCTCATTCTAATCCATACCTGTTCTGTACTTTTTGTTGTATTTTGCTCTGAATCTGTCTGATGGCATTCTGCAAATTACAATGAAGCTCATTTCTATTGCATGCACAGTGTATACAAACTGCAATCCATACTTCTTCCATGATGATATTATCCAAATACCTATCCAGTGAGTACTCCTTCCCCAAATATAGGCACACACCAAAGGAACATGGGCGAAAAGAATGTGCAAGTGATTCCATTCAGCAAAATGGACAGTTTGGATTACAACAGCCTATTCCAGGCTAAATACCTATTGAAGAGGAAAACAGAAGAATCTCTACAATGCCAGCCATAGGCGTAATCTTCGTGGGG
>NW_015186753.1:0-966 GCF_001447785.1 Gekko japonicus
ATTGAGCAACAATAGAAGGACATCAGTATGTGGATGACAAACAGCTTTACATCTCTCTATCAAAATCCTCTGGTGATGCAGTAGAGGTCCTGAGCTACTGCCTGACTGCTGTGGCCAAATGGCGGAAAGCAAATCAATTGAAACTGAACCCAGACAAGTGATGCCAATTGGGAAGATGGCTGTCTTGAAGGAAATTGTGCTTCCCATTTTCGATGGGGTTCAGCGAACACTTGCTGACTCAGTTAATAGCCCCGGGGTTAAACTGGATCCAGCATTTATCCTGGAGAAGCAAACTGATGCAGCTTCAAAAATGATTTCTTCCAACTCAGTATCGCCCACAAGGTGACCCCCTACCTTGACTCAGCAAATCTGGCGACTTTGATCCATGCCATGGTGACACTGAGACTAGACTACTGTAATGCAGTCTACATAGGTCTCCCCTCAAAGTCAGTTTAGAGAATCCAGTTAGTTCAAAATGCCACTAGGGAGCTCGGTGGAACATGTACATCATACCCGTTTTGCAGTCATTCCATAACCAGGCTTAATTCAAGGTATTGACTATCACACACAAAGCCCTTGATGGCCTTGGTCCCTCATATTTGCAGGACTGCCTTTCTCCCTATGCTCTACCACAACAGCTTTGCTCATCCCAACAGTGCCTTCTACAAGTTGTTGTTGTTCAGTCGAACAGTCGAGTCCGACTCTTTGCGACCCCATGGACCAGCTCCCGCCAGGCCCTCCGGTCTTCCGCTGTCCTCTGAAGTTTGCTCAACTTCATCCTGTACCATCAACAAGTACCATCCTGCAAATGGGCAAAATCGATACCTACCTGTACCTGTGCATTCTCTGCCATGGGATGGCCTTCCTGATGAGGTCAGGAAGGTTCCCATTCTCCTGGCTTTCCATACTACACAAAACAGAATGATGATCCAAGAGAATTCAGATGGAATTCTTCAGTTGAGAGTG
>NW_015186754.1:0-953 GCF_001447785.1 Gekko japonicus
AAATGACCATAGCACTCAAGAGACGGCTCCTAAAGGCAGGAGATTCGCTGTATGAATCTTTGTATTGCCTCACTCAAAATCAGGCCAACAACGGATAACATCCGGTTTAGAACAGTAATGTGAAAAGGGCCTATATGGTTATTAAAGAAACCATCATCATCTCCTTGGATGATGGCAAGATCTTACACTGGTGATGAAATACAAACTCATGCTGAGCAGTGGTTTGACAAACAGGCTGCGGCCTATGTCAGAAGGAGGAGAAGCCGCTTCACCAGCAAGCACCGACTCAAGGTGTCCATTGCAGAGATAAGACGTGCTGTAGATCTGATCCTACATGTTACCGACCGATTAGCTTACTTTCCCCTTCAGGCAAAGCTTTACGCCTCGTTTTAATATTCAAAGTTTCTGAATTAGGTTGAACCAACAGGAGGTTCAGAAGAGAAATATATTTGTTTAGGTGGCTGTCTTTTTGCAGGGTTTATGGACCTTGAGGGGGCCTCCGTAGAGAGAGTTTATGAGCTAAGCGGGCAAATACAACTATAAATACATGACTCCTGTGGCTCATTCAGAAATTTCACACTGCCCTCGCTGCTTGGGTTCGCTGTGGCCTGGAAGGTTGATTATTTGAATTGGGCAAAGGGGGTGAGGCAAAGATGCCCCCGTCTTGCTTAATTTATATATAAATTATTTCCCCTCAAATTTCTCGGAGTTCATTCATCCATAAAAATTGGCCAAGTTTAGTGTTCCTGTTCTTCTATATGCTGATGCCGCAGTCCTTCTTTCCTGAACCAAGGCGGTGGTCCAAAGACGATTGTGGATTTTTTTCACAGTATTGCTCTAAGGAGGGCTTGCAAATTAATCAGAAGTCTGAGGTAATGGCCTTCTCTAAGAAAAGGAAAATTCCTTCCTTTAATTGCCCCTTGTTTTTTGTTTTGTTTTTAAATCCCCCTAAG
>NW_015186755.1:0-980 GCF_001447785.1 Gekko japonicus
CCCCTTGTCCTACAGTACTGTCTACTCAAACTGGCAACGGCTCTCTAAGGTCTCAGGCATAGGTCCTTTGCATCAACTGCTGCATGGTCCTTTCGAACTGGAGATGCCGGGGATTGAACCTGGGACCTTCCGCATGCCAAGCAGATGCTCTACCACTGAGCCATGGCCCCTCCCCGACATAATGCATGGAGTAGCTTTATATCGAAATAGACTATCGGTCCATCGAGGTCAGTATTGTCTACTGAGACTGGCAGCGGCTCTCCAGGGTCTCAGGCAGAGGTCTTTCACATCATCTACTGCCTGGTCTTTTCTAACAGGAGATGTCGGGGATTGAACCTGGGACCTTCTGCATGGGAAATAGAGACTCTTCCACCGAGCCACGGCCCTTCCCCCTTCTTCCTCTCTTGTCCCATGGCTTCCCAGATATCATTTTAAGTATTTCAAATGCATTCAAAAGAGGAACAGATACCCCCCCACCCAACGCGGAGACAGAAATGTTCCACAAGAAGCATTAACTTCATCTATACCCTCAAAGCCGGTAGCTTAAACCAAATCCCGCTTTTCTATAAAAATTCACTGCACTGTGCCATCGAGGATAATCTGAAAGGATCGATATTAAAAAGGCCGATGACGGTTACAAAGCTTCAACAAGAAGCAAACCTTTGTAGGATACACATAAATATAAAGTCTCTTAAATTTTACTAACATTTCATTACAGAGGAGAATGGAAATAAATGTGCAAATGCCTTTGGAGTAACTGCTTTCTGGAAGAAAAGGGCCACAAAGGCTTACAAGTTAAACGAGGTGCTATCTTGTCGAATCTTGGAAGATAAGCAGGGTTGGTCCTGATTAGGGCTTGGATGGGAGACGATCAAGGAAGTCCAGAGTCACTCCGCAGAGGCAGGCAATAGCAAACCACCTTTATTTGTCCGCCCTGACCTGGATCGCCCAAGGATAGCCAGATCTCATCAGATCTTGGA
>NW_015186756.1:0-948 GCF_001447785.1 Gekko japonicus
GTGAGGCTACCCTCTGAAACAGTCATAACAAGTTGTGAGGCATACAGACCAACCATTTTGCCAAAGCACCATCCCTGATATTCACAGGTGACTTCCACAGGGTGATGATTCTCAGAAGGGTGCGTGATTCCAGTTCAGCACAGCAGCAATGGGACTTCCACATGGTGGGCTGCCATGCATTTTTCCCGCCCCAGGCCCTATGGCCACCATTGCCCCCGCTTAGTGTCTGCAATTTGTGCCCACATGGCTACCATGGATTGTGGGAATATGTGGGCGATGCAAAGATGCCAATGGTATTTGGCGCCAGTGTGTGAGAGGGAGTGACGTCATTGGTATCTCTTTCCTGTTTCTAGTTAGCAATTGCTTGCAGCTCATGTTCCAGGCAATGGCTATCAAAGCTTTTTTGTACCCAAACTTTTCTCTCAAGTGCCTTGTGGACGGATTAACTGATTCTGACTAATCAACTCTCCTTTGACTCCTGACCTGTGTTATCCTCCAGGAAACTTCTATACATTGACTGCCCCGTTCTGCAAAAACTGAGCCTTGGCAAGCAAACTGTATACATCCATAGAGGGCATTTGCCCCATGCTTAAACGCTGAACAAGTGCTTTTTGCCTTTTCTTTCCTTCCTCCGATAATGTTCTTGCATATGTATAGTTGTTGGGTTTTTTTATTACAATGTATGAGGAGAAAGGGCATTTTTTTTAAAATGAAGACGAGCCAAATCAGAAGGCTTAATTGTCCCAGAGAACAGGACTTCCTGTTCTGAATGCTTCATGGGATAAGCTGAGCAGGGCCGGTGCGAGGTTTTTTTGCACACTAGGCAAGGCTACCTTCTGGTGCCCCCCCCTCCAATTTTCAAACATAAATGTATTTTAGGAAAAATGAAAAACACAAAAGGCAGCCAATTGCCTCGTCGAATCCAAATGACCTGGTAGAATTCTGAGG
>NW_015186757.1:0-948 GCF_001447785.1 Gekko japonicus
ACTCTGTGAGTGGCCTCCCTCCTCCTCCTCCCCCCCTTCTGACACTCTTCTGTTTAAAATTTTCTGCTTTCCAGATCGAAGCTGCCTGCCTTCCCTCAGTCACCCTCAAGACTATGGAAATGTTGTGCAATCATCTCTCTTTCTTTACTTCCTTTCCATTCTTCTCTTCAAACGTTTGCTTCAAACGGGCTGAAGCGAACAAATCCTGGCAGAGAGCTTGAAGGTGCAGAGAAAAGAAGCTGTACGGCCAGGCAGAGGGCACCAAACCCAGCTCAACCAGAAAGGGTAGGTCCTGATGCAAATTCCTTTTCATGTATTAAAGCCAAACAGCAACAAAATATTTATGACAGCTCTTTTCTTTGAAGTGTTTCTTTATTGGATGATGGGATTTTGTATCAGAAAAGACACAGTTGTTTGCCAAGAGGAATGAAACACAAAACATCAACAGGAAACATTTAATGAAGTTCCACCATTTCATGAACATGCTGTCCTGAGGCACACTTATATGACCAACTAAAGCCTAAATAGAGAAGAGACATTCCAGGGCTTAGTTCTCACTTACACCATCGGAGTCTGGACAAGGTGAAGCTGAATCCAAGATGGGGCTGCCATCTTTCATTCTGGGACAGGGAGTAATGTTGAATTTCTACTTGCCCCTCAGACATTACAGGACTGGAAGCCCAGGAAACAGGGTAGCCAACAGTCCTGGGGAAGAATGTCCTGTCCCTTATGTGTGGAAATGGGCAGTTGAAGATTTCCATGGCATGGAAGTAAATGACACCCCACCTGGTATTTTTTGTGTGGATCAAATCGATACTAAAGAAACTAGTGAGAGACCAGTTTAAAAGGTAGCAACCCTACCGGCAAGAATAAAGAACATGAGTCTTCTTTATCCGTGTGGCCTATCTGAACTGGTGCATCTTAAAGAGACTTTTTGGATTTTGCCTT
>NW_015186758.1:0-1006 GCF_001447785.1 Gekko japonicus
GAGCAAGGGAAACCTTTACCTTTAATACCCAGCTGGTCCCTTCCCGCCCTTGTTTCCAACCCATCCTTGCGAGTCCCTCTCCTCTGCTGCCAACGGCTCCCTGCCCTCCTCTCAGTGACAGCCCTTCCAAGACTTGCTTTTCTGGATCCCACCATCGTGTGCCCCAGCGTTCAAAGCAAGGCTTCCCACTGCGTCACGGACACCGCTGTTGTGTTTCAAGAGCGCGATTCTCAGGGACGCCAGCCTCCAGGTGGGACTTGGGGACCCCCTGGGATTACAGCCCATCTCCAGGCTACAGAGATCAGTTCCCCAGGAGGAAATGGATGCTCAGGGGGGTGGAGTCTGGGGCATTGCACCCCACTCTTGGTCTGGGGCAAGGGATGCTCTGTATTCTTGGTGCTGGGGGGGGGCGCAGTGGGAGGACTTCTAGTGTCCTGGCCCCACTGCTGGACCTCCTGATGGCACCTGGCATTTCTGGCCACTGTGTGACACAGAGGGTTGGACTGGATGGGCCTTTGGCCTGATCCAACATTGGCATCTCTTATGTTCTTATTGATATAGCATGTCGGCTGCAGGAAGGCCTTTGGTTTGTTTCTTTAAAAAACTGCTCTTGTACATGTTCCGTTCAAAATGGAGCCTGTTTCTATGCGTCTATAGATTTCTACGGAAAGGTGGTGCCCGCACAGCAAGGCGTCGTGCTGGTCACTGCTGCCCCCTTGTGTCCCATCTGTGACATACGTCTTAAACTTTGTTCTTAATTCAACAAAGTTAAGAGTCCAGCGGCGCCTTCAAGACCAACAAAGTTTTATTCAAGATGTGACACTTCGTCAGACGATGAAATGGAATTACAGATCACAGTTGTATACGTAGGGGCGGTTTGCTTAAATCAGCATGCAAAATAGTGCAAATACAGAACGCTGTGCCCCAGGAAATGGATTCTGTCATGCACTATTTTGCATGCTGACTTAACAAGCCACCCCTGCCTATGCTACTATGATATGAAATT
>NW_015186759.1:0-954 GCF_001447785.1 Gekko japonicus
GGGGGGGGGGATTGGGAGGTTAAAATGGTTCCAGGAGAGAGCTGAGCCCCAGCAAACGCTAGTAGCACTGCATAGCCCACTTCACTCGAGCCCGGATGGCACAGGGGACCATCCAAACCGAGCATCCTCTGTAGTGCAGCCACCATTCATAAGGCTCGTCTCATTCCTGGCTACCAACAGCCAACTGGGCAGTTGAAAGGCCGGTCCAGCCGTGACGCATTCCATTTTGTTTTATGTTTAATGTTGCTAGTGAGTTTCTACCTTCATCCCTTCCACTTTCAATATAAGGAGCGGACAGTGTCCTGAATTGATCACCCCTGGAAGGTGGCGACCTGTGAATCCAATGCACGGCAGAATTGGAAAGCGTAACTGTCGTTGAGTGGCCTAGTGACACACTATGCCCACTGGCTCTATTTCGAGGAGAAGGGTTCGGGATTGTGTGCTTGTTGTTCATTCGCACAATGTCACCACTCTGTTCTTACTAAATACATGGGCCACAACAGTAGCCAGGCTCCCAGGGGCTGCATGAATGCACACTTTTTCAAACCTCTCGAGATGATCCTGGGATGGACTTGTGATGTTGAGCCCTGATTTGTTGTACTGTTGCCGAAGTAGATTTTGGAGCACTTCTGGACTGTTTTGGCTCAGGGTCCACTTCTGCTGAACTGACTAACCTTCACAGCTGCTTTTTTAAAATTATGAATGGACTCTAAATTGTATGTCAGAGCTTTCCTCTGACATCTGATGGTGTGAGAGGAAAAATGGTAAGGGAACTGAAAAATTTAATATCAAATGCTTGGCCACGTTTTTATTGGGGAATGTCAGAAAGGACTGCCAAGAAGCTCGGCTTGGAACTGAATCCAGGTCGAAGCCCAGTCCGCGTTCGATCCGTTGGCCCTGCAGTTTCTGGTGACGCGAGCTGTTACGGCGTGGAAGCAATTGGAAGCGTGGAAA
>NW_015186760.1:0-964 GCF_001447785.1 Gekko japonicus
TCTTAAAAGGTGCCCCTGGACTCAAACTTAACTCTGTTTCTAGTTTTTGAAAGGCAGTGCACACTTCAATGTCTTCTCTCTGTCTCTCTCTCTCTCCCTTCAAAAGACGATCCCAGCAGGGTAGCTATCTTAGCCTCCTTGTGAGAAACCAATACCAGAACTGCAGTGGCACCGTAACAACTTCAAAAAAAAATTATTCCAGCATTCTCCCCAATGCAAAAGCGCTGAATGAGGACTGGGTATACATGAAGCTGCCGTTTACTGAATCAGACCTTGGGTCCATCAAGGCCAGTATTGCCTACTCAGACTGGCAGGCGCTCTCCAGGGTCTCAGGCTGAGGTCTTTCACATCATCTATTCTACGAACTGGTCTTTTTAAGTGGAGATGCCGGGGATTGAACCTGGGACCTTCTGCATGCCAAGCAGAGGCTGTTCCACTGAGCCACGGCCCCTCGAGAGAGTCAATGCTCTCCCCACCCCACCCTGGGCTGAACCAGGGCTAGGGTTCCCTCATTCACTCTAGGGGCTCACCAGTATTCCCCCTGCTGAGTCAGTGTGAGCCAGCTCATAGTTTTTTATCTTCCAGCTCACACATTTTTTGTCTTCGCTCAGGAAGGACGGCTCCAGAACGAACTAACGGATGCAGCAGCCAAATGGCTCACTCACAACTGCAAGGCCAGGAGCTCACAAAGTAGAATTTTTGCTCACAAGACCCCACAGTTTAGCGGGAGCATTGCTCACAGCTCCGCATGACCCACTCTTTACAGATGGGGATCACAGGTCAGCTTCCTTCACTCGGTCTGATTTTATACGTTCATCTTACACCGCTCGTCCCCAGCAATTAGGAGTAGCCCTCGCTCACTCGGAATGGATGCGTTTCTCTTTGGTTATGCTTCAGACTGGCCTCCCCCTTCCCACCATTCTGTTTGTAACTTTAAGTATTTATTTATTTATTTATTTTTATT
>NW_015186761.1:0-951 GCF_001447785.1 Gekko japonicus
TTATTTTGACCCATTTTCCATAGTGGACGTGGACAAGATCCTGGAATCTGTGAAGGCCACTACTTGTACCCAGGATCCTTGCTCATCCTGGTTGTTAAAATCATGTAAGGACCATATCAACAAACCTTTAGCGTCTATTATCAATCAATCGCCAACTCAGGGCACCTTCCCTTGGCCACTTCATAAGCTACTTAAAAAACCATCCCTACAGAAAAATGAAGTAGCCACTTGTTACCTGGTCTCTAATGCACCATTTTGGGGCAAAGTGAGACAGCAGTAGAGGACCAACTCTAGGTTTTCTTGGATAACTCATCTGCTCTAGACTCTTTTCCGTCTGGCTTCAGGCCAGACTGTGGGACAGAGATGAGCTCTGCTAGCTTTAGTTGATAACCTCCATCTGAGTGTAGACAAAGGCCAAGCCTCTCTTTTGCTCTTATTGGATTTACCTGCAGCCTTTGATACAGGTGATTGTGCCATCTTGTAGAGGAACCTGAAGTAGGCATCAGGGGATATGCATTGAACTGGTTCAAATCATTCCTCATGGATCGGACTCTCTTTCAATTTCTTCACTGACAAACTTAAAGTTTTGTAATTCTCCAGTAGTCATTGCTTTTGTCTTCTGGATGTTCAGCTATAACCCTGCTTTGGCACTTTTCTGCTTTAACTTTCATCAGTAGTCATTTCAAGTCTTCACTATTATCTGCCAGTATATGGTATTATTTGCATATCTCAAACAGTTAATATTCCTCCCCCACCCCCAGTTTTTCTGCACCTTCATCTAAAACTAATTCAGCTTTCTTTATGATATGTTCTTTGTATTGATAGAAAATACACCTTTGCCAATTGGAAAACATTCTGTTTCCCCATGTGCTGTCCTAACAGTAGCCTCTTGTCCAGAGTACAGGCTGTGCATCAGAACAATCATAAGAACATAAGAGGCCAAAGGCCCAT
>NW_015186762.1:0-1043 GCF_001447785.1 Gekko japonicus
CCGTTTGATGGCACTTTCCACTTCCTTGATAACTCACAAGATTTTCCAGGGTAGAAGCTTTTCTTGAGCCGATGCTCACTTTCTCGGATGGTTGGACGAAGTGAGCTTTGACCGGTGTTATGTTTATACCCTGGAAAGTTTCATTGGTCTCTGAGGTGCTACTGGCATTGACGTGAGTCCTTATTCGTGCCACAGATAGAACTGCCAAGCGACACTCCCTCTCAGCTGTGGAGTCCTGTGAGCAAAAATCCTACTTTGTGAGCGACTGGCATTCAAGTTGTGAGTGAGCCATTTGGCTGCTGCATAAATTAGTTTGCTCTGGAGCCCATTCTAGGATCATCGAATGTTAGAGTTGGAAGGGACCTTGCAGGTCATCTAGTCCAACCCCTTGCACTCGGTCCTCCTTCTTGAGCTAAGACAAAAACGTGTGAGCCGGAGGCTAAAAAACGGTGAGCTAGCTCACACTAACTCAGCTTAGAGGGAACATTGGTTACGGCATAAATTAGTTTGCTCTGGAGCCATCCTTCTTGAGCAAAGACAAAAACGTGTGAGCCAGAGGCTTAAACACTGTGAGCTAGCTCACACTCACTCAGCTTAGAGGGAACACTGCAGGTAACATGATGATGTTCAGGTTATGCAAAGTGAAAAACTGAATGACAAGTTAAGGCTATAAAGTCAGCTTGTGACTTAGTTTTTCACTTTGCGTAACTTGAACCTCCTCATGTTACATGTTAATTTGCTGTTAAGTCACTGTCTATAAGTTTAACAACATAAGAGAAGCCAGTGTTGGATCAGGCCAGTGGCCCATCCAGTCCAACACTCTGTCACACAGTGGCCAAAAACACCCAAGTTTAGAACCTCACCTACCATTCCAATGGATTTGAAAAAGTGTGCCTTGCACGCGAAAGCTCATACCTCGAACAAACATTTGTTGGTCTTAAGGATGCCACTGGACTCCAAATTTGTTCTACTGCTTCAGACGACTCTACAGCAGTATACCCTTCTGAGGTCCGGCCCCTCCCCAAATCCTGCCCCGTCTTGGC
>NW_015186763.1:0-972 GCF_001447785.1 Gekko japonicus
GTCCTTGAAAAAGAGCAGTTTTTGTCAGGCGCTCTCCTAGCCCCACAGACCTCACAGGGTGTCTGCTGTGGGGAGGGGAAGGGAAAGGAGTTTGTAAGCAGCACAGAGACTCCCTTGGGTAGTGAAGGGCGGGGCATAAATCCAATCATCTCCTCCTCCTCTTCTTGTATGTGTTTTAATTTCTTAGTAGGGAGGCCCAGGAAGGACTCCCAGGCGTGATCACATGGGATGAATCATACAAGCCCATTGGCTGCTCCACGTGCTAAGCATTGGGGGCAGTGCTTGACATTTTTCTATCTATCTGTCAGTCACATTTGCACCCCGCCCTCCCTGCAATGCAGGCTCAGGGCGACTCACAGTCAGTACATGAAATACAATTAAAACACCATAAAATCATATAAAACGATTCCATTCTTCATACAGTTTCATAAAGTGCCGGGGATGGTTATTCAGGATGGCTTATCTCGATGTCCTCTCTAGGAATCCTTCTGCTCATGATCTTCCTGGGGCACAGGCTAGATGTTGAGGACCAGGAGCCAGGGCTCCATGGTGGCGGCGGCTCCCTAGCTGAAAGCCTAGCGGAAGAGCTCCATCTTGCAGGCCCTGCGGAACTGCAAAAGATCCCACGGGGCCCTGATCTAATCCGGGAGCTTGTTCCGCCCAGATGGGGCCGCCACCGAGAAAGCCCTGGCCCTGGTGATAGCAAGCCTGGCCTCTTTTGGGCCAGGGAGCGTCAGTCAATCGGTTTTGAGACCCCAACCGTAGTGCTCTCTGGGGTATCCTAATAGGCTATTGCTGGTTTGAGTGTACTATAATCCTATATGCGCATACCTGGCCCCTCATTCCTAACAGTGATCCTTTTTTTTTTAAAAGAAATTTAGTTTCCAGATTTTCACCTTTACATTATGTACATAGAGTATAATAGATAAAGATACATTTATACGTCGTATATAACCTTCCATCTTTTCCAGA
>NW_015186764.1:0-963 GCF_001447785.1 Gekko japonicus
CATGACTATCAGCATATCTGTATATTATCTTAAACTAGGGTTGCCAAGTCCCCCTGGGGAGTCTCAAGCCACTCACTGAGGGAGGTCAGGGGCAGAGCAGGAACAAAACTTCCAGCCATTCTCTTAGCAGGGGTGGGTGGTGGGTGAGGAACCATGATGAAGGGCAGCCACCCCCAGGCTATGGTTCCTCAGATGGGACAAAGGTAGCTGGTGTGTTGCTGCTGAGAGCAGAGAATCAGGGTGGACAAACACGGCCCCTCCCTCTCACTTCCTGAGGCCCTCCTTCCCTGGGCTGACTCCAGGGGTAAGGGTCCGCTTGTGGACAGACTGGGCAGCAGTCCCACCCAATACCACTACCTAGAATTTGAGCCTTTCGTTTGGGGTGCCACTCTAGCTTGCCTCCTCTCGGTGCAGCCTGGGTAACGCCAAAGGGCTAGGAAAGCTAGGCAATCTCGCAACCCCCCATCCACACTGCCCAGTGCTGCCCACACAGACCGTCACCCAGACAAGCAGTCCTTCTCGGGACTCCTTGACAAGGGGTAAAGGGGAGACTCGGTCCTGTAGAGCTGGCATTTCCCACAATAGCACTGGGCTCAGCTGCTGGGAAATAGCTGGGGATCCAGCCTGGGTAGCTAGGCTTAGAGTGCCACAAAGGTACACGGAAGCACACTTTAATAGACTAATCCTAGTCTCTTTATTTTTTCTTTGTGCTATCTTTTTTAATCTTCCAAACAAACACAAACATACATAAAATTGGGGTAGCTCATTCGACATTACTGTTTTATCTACTAAATTACCTCATACTTTGTCTAAATATATTTATAAATATATTCCACCTCATGTTAACATGTAATCTTTTCCACATATATAAGTATTGACTTATTATTTTCTACTAAATTAGACTTTGTCTAAGCATTTTTGTTATATTCTTCAATTGACTATGTGTGGATCACAACAAACTAT
>NW_015186765.1:0-941 GCF_001447785.1 Gekko japonicus
AAAGGTTGGGGACCCCTGGCTTATACCCCCCCCAATTTTTGTTCGTCTCCAGGGAGCTCCTGGATTCGAATCTAGCCGTTCTACTACAGGCCAACACATCTACCCTTGGAAACTAGCTATATGGGTGGGGTATCAAAGAGAGCATTCCTAAGTCCAGGTGAGGCACATAAGTAGAGAGAGATCAAGACGGGCAGCCGTGTTACTCTGTGGGTTTGTTTAGACGGGCCGTTTTGGCCCACCTCAGAAACTCATTTTATCTGCACGATCACATGGTCAACATCTGCCTCCCGTTCCCAGCAGTCACTTTCCGGCTCAAAACCGCTTTAACCCAGAGTATTTTGATACCAGGTCCCCAAGTGGTGTTTTCCTGATTCTCCGGTTCCAGACCCATTTTTCCCCTGTGTGATCGCTCCTCCGGTGTCGAGCCACTTCCGGTTTAAACCCCCTCCCCGCTCGAAAGCTGCCCGAGGTTTCCGCTTTTTGCACCCCCTTTTTAAAAAAGTGTTGGCGGTCTGCGCATAGGCGGATGTCTGCCACAGGGTTATTTAAAACAATGTTTAAATGGGGCCTAGTTTTAGCCTTTAGACGAGTTCGGGATCTCAGGGAGGCCATTTTCGGCGATAAACGTTTAAAGGGAAGTGTTCCTTTAAAGTTTAAAGGGAAGTGTTACAGCAGTCGAGTTGAAGAGGAAAACGCTGTACTACAGATGGCTGCCTGTGCGCATGCCCAAAATGAGGGAGAGAGAGAAAAAACACACTGATGCGTGTGGACGGCGGGGAGCAATGTGGCTGTGCAGCAATCCGGAGCAAGGAGGTGAGTGTGATTGTGGTTCTCCAGGTTAAAAAAACAATACATAGAGCTGGAGCAGTTTAACCCGCTCCCAGATGCCGTCTGACCGTACCCTGTCTGTACCAGCAGAAAAGAGCAAGAATCCAGCAGCA
>NW_015186766.1:0-955 GCF_001447785.1 Gekko japonicus
GCCAGCACCAGTTGAGCCCCTGTAGGAGTGGCCATTTAGCCCTGTATGAAGGTGAAGAAGAAGTAGCCACCAAAGTGAAACCCATGACCTCTCCGCTTGCAGGGCTTCCGCCTGCACCTCCTGGCCTTGTCTGACTCCAGCAGGTTGTCCTAACGAGGATGGGTCTGGTTTTTATCTGGGAATTTTGAGGGCTCCGTTGCGCCTGTCAGTCTGTCTTTGCTGTGTCTTTGCTGTGTGTTGACTGATCTGATCCTCTCTCTTTGCCTGTGAAGTCTGCCTTTCATCCACGGTGTGCTCCAGGGCGCAACAAATCCCAGGTCGCCCCATGGCCTAGAAATGCTTCTGCAGTGCCTAGTGTTTTCAGGCAGTGATTTCAGTTGTCATTGGGTGAAGTTCTCAACGCCACATTAGTGGTGGATGAATTCACTTCTTAACCAGTTGCCTCCTGTACTGATTCTAACACTCAGTAAAAAACAGTGTTGATTTTTTTTTTTTTTATTAATTTCCACTTATATCCCTCCTTGCCTGCACAGGTACTAATGGGATTTTTTAAAATGGGGGGCGGGGCGGATTAGGCTACAGTTAGGGGCTGTGGCTCAGTGGCAGAGCCTCTGCTTGGAGGTTCCAGGTTCAATCGTTGGCATCTCCAGCTAAGAAGACAATAAGGTAGTAGGGGCCGTGAATGACCTCTGGCTGAGACCCTGAAGAGCTGCTGCCAGTCTGAGTAGACAATACTGATGGTCTGATCTAAGGCAGGGGCCATGGCTCAGTGTTGGAATTTCTTCTTGGTGTGCAGAAGGTCCCAGGTTCAATCCCTGGCGTCTCCATTTAAAACAGAACAGGCAGTCAGTGATGGGAAGGACCTTCACCTGGAGACCCTGCCAGTTTGAGTAGACAGTACTTACTTGGTGGACCAAGAGGCTGATTAGTGAAAACAGTTCCACGTGCATACATG
>NW_015186767.1:0-1176 GCF_001447785.1 Gekko japonicus
GGATTCGAATCTGGGTCTCCCAGATCTTATCTAACACTCTTAACCACTAAACTACACTGGCTCTCATCCTGTCAGTCGAGAGGCAGGGCAGCATAATGGTTGGACTGGTGGCCAAACTCGCTTAACATAAGAGCCACATAGAATAAACATCAGATGTTTGAGAGCCGTGAGACATGAACAAATATTACACGTTGTTACTGGGAAATATGCAAATTTGCTTTTCATTAACATTGAATGAAACTGCCAAAAATAATCACAAGAGCGGTAAAAGCAGGTATTGATAATGATATTTATTTGCCCCATGATATTTGTTTGCTAATGATATTTAGCTTCCCCGGCCGCCCCGCTGGGAGCCGCACGATATGTGTGGAAGAGCCGCATGCGGCTCCCGACCCACAGTTTGGCCACACCTGGGTTAGAGGGTCAGGCCAGGACCTCATACCACTGTGTTCAAATCCCTGCTCTTTCATGGAAGCTCATTGGGCGGCCTTGGGCCTATCACAATCTCTCTGCCCAACCCACCTCACAATGTCGTCGAGAGGATAAAGTGGTCATGTGGTAAGCTGCTTTAGGTCCGATTAGGGAGTTACAATTTTTTTAAAAAACCCATTTTATCCTCTTAACAACCCTGTGAGGTAGGCTTGGTCGACCGATTCGAAGTCCACCTTCGGGAGGTTGTTCCACAAGCATGGGGGAGACACTGAAAAAGCCAATGTCTGGACAGCTTTAGGCTAAAGAGCTACTGACTGTAGACCTTAATAGGAGAAGGAAGAAGAAGAAGAAGAAGAAGAAGAAGAAGAAGAAGAAGAAGAAGAAGAAGAAGAAGAAGAAGAAGAAGAAGAAAAGGAGGAGGAGGAGATTGGATTTAGACCCCACCCTTCACTACCCAAAGGAGTCTCAGAGCGGCTTACAATCTCCTTTCCCTCCCCCTCCCCACAACAGACACCCTGTGAGGTAGGTGGGGCTAAGAGAGCTCTTTCAAGAACTGCCCCTGAGAGAACAGCTCTGAAACAACTTATGACTGACCCAAGGTCATTCCAGCAGCCGCATGTGGAGGAGTTGGGCATCAAACCTGGTACTCCCGGATTATAGTCCGCGCTCTTAAACACTACAACAAGCTGACTCTCAACAAGAACAAGGTCGAGGAAACAGGGCCGGCTCCAGGGTTTTTTGTAC
>NW_015186768.1:0-1066 GCF_001447785.1 Gekko japonicus
TCTCAAGTAAGCCGGCAGTTTTCTCAAAAACAGAAGTTACGGGCAGTAGGACAACAAGCAGCCCCTGCCCGAATCCTTCCACATGCTATGTCTTCTGCTCTTCAGGACAGCAGACTGATCATTTGGGGGGGAAGTACAGGGCACATAGGAGCTGCGGTGGCTCAAGTGGTTAAGCCGCAGAACTGTAGGCTATGGAAGGTCGGTAGTTCAGCAGTTCGAGACCCGAGTACCGCATGATGGAGTGAGCTCGTCTCTAGTTCCAGCTCCTGCCAACCTAGCAGTTCGAAAGCAAGAAATTGCAAGTAGATAAATAGGTACCACTTCGGTGGGAAGGTAACAGCGTTTTCCATGTGCCTTGGTGTTTAGTCATGCTGCCCACATGACCGCGGAAATGTCTTCGGACAGCGCTGGCTCTTTGGCTTTGAAACAGAGATGAGCACCGCAACCCTAGAGTCGGACTCGACTGGCTTTCGAGCAAGGGAACCTTTACCTTTACAGGGCACATAGTACTTCCTGAATCGGTTTGGCCAGTGCTCCCTCTAAGCAAAAATTCTACTCTTCTATCAAAAAACGTGTGAGCCGGAGGTTAAAAAACCGTGAGCCAGCTCACACTAACTCAGCTTAGAGGAAACAGTGGAGGGGACATGGTCAATGCTCCCGCTAAGCTGCAGAGTCTTGTGAGCAAATATTCTACTTTGTGAGCTACTGGCATTAAAGTTGTGAGCGAGCGATTTCGCCACTGCATAAATGAGTTTGCTCTGGAGCCATCCCTTCCTGAGCGAAGACAAAAAAGGTGTGAGCCAGAGGCTAAAAAACGGTGAGGTAGGTCACACCAACTCAGCTTAGAGGGAACACTGCCCTGTTGGGCGAAAAGGCCTCTTTCACATGTTTTAAATAAATAAGAAGACTCTGCGGCATGCACCCATATTGAGTCATTTGAGCATTGCACCATGAATGACCCTGGGAAATGTAGCAGCACACCACTATTCCTTTGGGGGGGAGTATTTTTTTTTTCATGTGTGTGTGTTCGTGCATGCGCGCGCACCTGGAAGTCATGGCAACTTCT
>NW_015186769.1:0-985 GCF_001447785.1 Gekko japonicus
TGCTGGGTGACCTTGCGCCAGTCCCAGTTTCTCTCTCCGGACTCTTTCAGCCCCACCTGCCTCACAAGAGTTCTGTTGTGGGGAGAGGAAGGGAAGGCTATTGTAAGCCAGTCTGAGACGTAAGTCTGTAAGTCTGAGACACATGAGGCCTGCTGGGTGACCTTCAGCCAGTCCCAGTTCTCTCCAAACTCAGTCCCACCTGCATCACAAGGTACCTTCTGTGGGGAGAGGAAGGGAAGGCCATTGTAAACTGCTCTAAGATGCAGGAGGCCTACTGGGTGACCTTGGGCCAGTCCCAGTTCTCTCAGGACTCTCTCAGCCCCACCTGCCTCACAAGGTGCCTGTTGTGGGGAGGGGAACGGGAAGGTGACTGGAAGCCACTCTGAGACTCATGAGGCCTGCTGGGTGACCTTGCGCCAGTCCCAGTTTCTCTCTCAGGACTCTCTCAGCCCCACCTGCCTCACAAGGTGCCTGCTGTGGGGAGCGGAAGGGAAGGCAATTGTAAGTTGCTTTGCGAGTCCTGATGGTAGAGAAAAGTAGGGTATAAAACTCTACTTTCCTTCTTTACTGATTTCAACAGTTTGCATCTCAGGCAGTTCACATCATAATGAATGAAATATTCTAAAACCTCATCTGAATTCACACTACAAACTATAAATAATCCCTAAAATGAATAGACTCCTGTGCCCGTTATAACAGCACATACACAAAGCAGCCAATTTAAATAGCGGAGGAATTGGGTAAGGAGCAGTTTTTATAAAGCAGAAGACAGACTGCAGGGGTTTGTGCCAGTTTTGGGCCACCATGTAGTGACTAGAGTTTTGGTCTAGGACCTCAGAGACCCAGGTTCGAGTCCTCACTCTGCCATGAAAGCTCGCTGGGTGACCTTGGGCCAGTCACCCACACTCAGGCTCACCTACCTCGCAGGGCTGTTGTGAGGATTGATTGGAGGACCTGAGAATGACGAAAGCCACATTGGTCCTCA
>NW_015186770.1:0-946 GCF_001447785.1 Gekko japonicus
GATTCAGTGGAATGCAGTTCATGTGCATGGTCATGTGAGATGCCGAGGATAAATGTGGGCTTCCTCTTCTTCTAAGTACTCTAAGGAACTCAGCCATATCAAAGAATGCAAGTTTTGCCAGGCCATTACTGGGACACAGAGAGAGGAAAGAAGTCTGAGTAATCATGGTCGCACCAGTGCTTCAGCCCAAAGCACATAGATACAAATTATTTCCCCTGTTTTCTCATCCCCCCACCACTTTAAGTCAGTAAAGTTCTCAGTGTGCATGCACATGAAAGCTCATCCCTTGAATTAAACCTTTGTTGGTCCTAAAGGTGCCACTGGACTCTAAATCTGTTGTAAAGATCTCAGTGTTCAGGTCTCAGGACTGAAAATGCAGACTACAAAATTCCCAGAAACCTGCTGGATGGTTCTCAAAACAATCACCCTAATGTTTACCGTTCATTGTTGTTTTTCCGCTGAAGCTGCTGGGAGCAAAACCTGAACGGTGTGTCCCCCGGGGTGGGTGGGGGTTTAGTGTACCATTAGGGTTGGGTAGTGAATAATGGCAAAGCCCACAGCTCATGTTACAGAGTAAACGCCTTTAAGAGACCAGCCCGGAATGCATTTAAACACTTCACGGCAGTTGAGTCAGCAAAGGGCCCGACGTCTCAACCAGTGACCGGACATCGCAGTCACAGAGATCCTATCTAGTTCAAAACTCTGAGGCAGGGCTACAATCCATCCGCCCTGTGCAGTTTTGGCTGCTATATCCTCGTAGGGCTGCCAACCCCCAATTTGGAAATTCCTGGAGATTTGAGGGTGAAGCCTGGGGAGGGCAGGCTTTGGGGAGGAGAGGTGCAACAATGGGATACCTTAGAGTCTACCCTCCAAGGCAGCCATTTTCTCCGGGAAATGACCTCTGTAGTCCGGAGATTAGTTGCGATTCTGGGAGATCTCCAGGCCC
>NW_015186771.1:0-988 GCF_001447785.1 Gekko japonicus
CAACACTGGCTTCTCTCATGTTCTTATCCATATGTAAAAAATATTTATGCATATTGAAAAGTAATTCTTGTATTTGTTCTCCTTTTTGTTTGTTAGCAAGCAATTCTATGATCATAATCACTGGAGACTGACTCCTGCAGGGTATGTCATTTGCATTTGTTCCACCCGGTACTGACACCGGGCAGCTATCATGGATATGTCAGGGTAATGTCGCCTCATTCTTCTCTTCCTGAGGAGGATTCAGTTTTATATTCTAGAGTTTGTGATGCAAATGTTCCAGGTTACCAGATGAGCCTCCCAGATTTCTGTCTTTGGTTCTGTTTATCTGCTGCTCCCACGTTGGCCTTATTAGGCAGGCACATTTACAGTACGATCCTAAACAGAGGAAAAGGTAAATGTTCCCTTGCTCGAAAGCCAGTAGGGTTGCGGTGCTCATCTCCGTTTCCAAGCCAAAGACATTTCCATGGTCATGTGGCCGGCATGAATAAACGCCAAGGTGCATGGAAAGCTGTTACCTTCCCACTGAAGCGGTACCTATTTATCTACTTGCAATTTCTTGCTTTCGAACTGCTAGTGGAACCAGAGACGGGAGCTCACTTCGTCATGCGGCACTCGGGTCTCCCTAAACCCATTGACTTAAATGGATTTAGAAGGGTGCAACTTTATGCATGATGGCGCTGTTAATCTCATTGTTTATAGTCGCTGCGTAGCCAGTATATACCCGAGGTTCCTCCTTTGGCACAGCAAATACGGAGTTATGCAGATCGGTGGTCCTTTTGGAAGGCCTCTCGAGTTTGTTTTTAGCATGTTTTAGTTTCTCATTTATTTATTTTTTAAAAAACTTGCTCTCTTTTCCTGTTCCTGGTGGAGGGGAACCCAACTGTCATGTAGCTGATTGTCCAGTAACCTATCAAAGAACCCGCTCTGTTTGCACCCGACTCAGCTGCAGACCTCCAAGTATGGGGTGAGGCACTATTAAGATGCAGTG
>NW_015186772.1:0-944 GCF_001447785.1 Gekko japonicus
GGGTGCAGCTGTTAGCCAAGGTGAATAAACGGAAGGTCCACACTCCCCGGACCTGGATGGCCGAGGCTCGCCCAGTCTCCTCAGATCTCAGTCTCTAAGCAGGGTCAGTCCTGGTTGGTTCTCGCACGGGAGACCACCAAAGAAGTCCAGGGTTGCTGTGCAGAGGCAGGCAGTGGCAGACAAGTGTCTTGCCTTGAATAACTTGTGGGTGCACCATAAGTCAGCTGTGACTTCACAGCACTTTACAAACATCCCCCCCTCACGTTCTGGGTCAGCAGACCTCTGAAACCGCATTGCTATGGGCAATAGCAATGTGTGGGTTCTGTGCCCCTGCTTAAAGGCTTTCCAGGGGCATCTGGCAGGCCGCTGTTAGAAAGAGGATACTGGACGTGGGATGCAAGGCCATGGCCTGGTAGCCCTATGAGTTTTGAAGGTGAGTCATGGGGTGGATGTGTTATGCCGATGTCTCATCTCACTGAATACCTGGATGTGAAGTCAGAGCATCAGCAGGCATCCTGGAAACCCATTGGTTGTACACTAAAGTCTCCAGAGCCTTGGCTAATGCACCAAAATTACGTCTGGATTTTGGGGCGGATGTGATGCCGACGTGTCATGCAACATGATTTACGGTCCCCTCTTTTTCTCCAGCCAGTCCAGACTCCAGGATGGGTGGGAGGACCCAGGGGGCGGGAAAATGGGGGCCCTGGGTTTTTGATCGGATCCAGCAGGGATGCTGCAGCCTTTGGAGCTTCGGGGTTCACAGGGCACATTTCAAGCCTCACAGGAGTGTTGGCAGCATATATAAAACCAGAAGGCTCATGGGAACTGGGTGCTTCTCTTCCACCTCTCTGACAGCTTTCTAAAAGTCATTACAAATTTTCTTGAGTGTAAAGAAGACAAGGTTTCACAGCCCTGGGAACAGGGATGCATGAAGCAGAATCAAA
>NW_015186773.1:0-941 GCF_001447785.1 Gekko japonicus
CGCTCACGGGGTTCGACTTCCCTGCCTCTCCCTGTCATCCAAATTGCCCTCTTAAGCAATGTTCCCTCTAAGCTGTGGGACCTTGTGAGCAAAAATTCGACTTTGTGAGCTCCTGGCATTAAAGTCGTGAGCAAGCTGTTTGGCTACTGCATAAATTAGTTTGCTCTGGAGCTGCCCTTCCTGTGCTAAGACGAAAATGTGTGAGCCAGTGGCTAAAAAACTGTGAGCTGCCTCACACCAACTCAGCTTAGAGGGAACACGCAGTATCCCCAGCCCTCCACATTCCCCAGTTAAGGGGGAGATGCTGTTCAAACAAATTACAAAGATGACCTGACTCCAATGGTAGCAAGCAAAAGAAATGTTAATTACAAAAACAGAAGCACATCTTCAATGACATGTTTGTGTAGGTACATTTAACATTGTGAATAGATTGACTTCAAAAAATAAAAAGGTTAACTTGCTACAGCTCCAAGCCCAGGTAAGAGAGATGAGGAGAGATCCTATAGAAGATAAAAACACAGAAGACAAGCCACGGCCAAAGAGGCTAAACATCTAACTGATGAAGAGCAGAGAAGAAACTAGGGCACTGAAGCATGAAGTCAGACATGCTAAAGGCATCGCAGAACAGGTGGACTTCGAGGAGGGGCCTGAACAGATGTCAGGTAGCTGTCCACAGAGAGAGTTTCAACATATAAAAGTGCACCAACAGAGAATGGATGATATTTTGAGAGAGAACGCCATCAAATAGTGGTGGATCTGCAGACATCAAGGTCACAGGAAAGGAAATTCGTTCAGCAATAAAGAGAGAGAAAGGGAGGAAGGTTATGGGAAGCTATGAACACGCCTAAGAATTCTTCCTTAGTTTCAAATGTTTTCTTACTGATGCTAATGGGAGATTAGCAGCCAGCAGATCCAAGATCATGGCATCCGGCCCCATCACT
>NW_015186774.1:0-967 GCF_001447785.1 Gekko japonicus
AACCTAAAAAACACCCCAGGTTTGCAGAATAACTGAAATCTAATCCCCCCCCCCAAAAAAAAAAACAAATAAAAAAACTCTTTGGGATTAAACTCCCCCAGAGATAAGAGGAGCACCTGTATCTTTAAGAAACAGATGCTCACAGTGGCTATTGCTAGGCAATCAGAATAGTATTGGTAGCCAAGACTTGGTTTCTGTCAGTAAAAGAGGATGGGGCAGGACGCTTTCCAGGCCTGTTTTGGCCTTTTAAGGAGGACTAATCAGGGCCAAGCCCAATAGCAACAACAAGCAACTTGATACCACACAATTTACATGACTCACACAATCCCAGTTGCTTGCTACTGTTCGACAGCAGCCACCCACAAATGACAGTATGATGTAGAGGTAAGACTTGCAGACTAGGATCTGGGAGACCCAGGTTTGAATCACCACTCTGCTTGGACCAGTTACACATTCTGAATCTAATTTACCTCACAAGATTATTGTGAGGATAAAATTCAAGCAAAGAGAATGATGTAAAGCTGCTTTGTTTGCCTATTTGGAAGAAAGGTGGGATATGAATGAAGGAAATAAATAATGAATATAATGGAAGAAAGGTGGGATATGAATGAAGGAAATAAATAATGAATATAGCTGAAGGTCGCTTGGTTGGTGGAAGAGGAGGAGGAAGGAAAGAGGAAATAGTGTGAGGAGGAGGGCACAGGGGAAAATGAGGTGCCCCTCGCAAGTTACCAGGAGGAAGGAAAGAGGAAGTAGTGTGGGGAGGGGGTTACAGGGGAAAATAATGTGTCCCCTGCAAGTCATCACAGGTTCCCTACCATGCAGCTAGACCTGGCCTGGTGGCTGACATTGTGCAACTGGGTCAAAGTCTTACCAAGCAGAGGCTTTCAGGAGGGGAAGGAGGGGAGATAAAGGGGGCTGAAGTGTGGGCAAATAACGGTAGTTCAGCTGGTGGGTGGGAAGGAGA
>NW_015186775.1:0-949 GCF_001447785.1 Gekko japonicus
GACAGTGGGATATACCCACTGTGCCACAACTCCCCTTAACCGCCTGGCTCAGGTCTTGTGAATGGAGGGCCTCTGTGGCTTCCTTTATCGAGTCGATCCACCTCACGTTGGGTCTTCCTCTCTTCTTGTTGCCTTCTGCTTTTGTTAGCATTATTGCCTTTTCCACTGACTCTGGTCTTCTCTTCATCTGAACAAAGCTTCTGAAGAAGTGTGCACGCAGATGAAAGCTTACAACCGGAATAAAACTTTGTGGGTCTTAGAGGTGGCACTGGGGTCAGGCTTTGACGAAATCGCGATAGCTTCCGTTCGGTCGTCTTAGCTTCTAGGGAGCGTTCCGGCTTGAGGTGATCAAGAACCCAATTAAATCTCTTTTTTGCAGGTCCACGGGATCCGTGAAACTCTCCAACACCACATTTCAAATGAATCAACTCTCCTCCCGTTACCTTTCTGCGTTGTCCGACTTTCGCACCCATATATAATAATGGGGGGTACCATGGCATGAATTAACTTGTTTACCCCACAGAGTGTGGGGTAAAAATCCCAATTAATAAAATAAAAAATAAAATAAATCTTGGGCTGCGGTCGCACACACTGAATAATCCACTTTCATTCCACTTCGAATGCACTTTCCAACTGGATTTTACCAGTTCACACTGTAAAATCCAGTTTGAAAGTGCATTGAAAGTGGATTGAAAGTGGATTGAAAGTGGATTATTTAGTGTGTGTGACCACAGCCAGTTTCTCATCATCCTATGATTGCCCAAGAAATTTTTCATAAAGTCCTTGCAGACAATGCCCTAGCTTTTTTCCCCTACTCTTAGCAAATGTGAGCTGCTCATTACCTGCTTTTCAGTGACATTTCTTGTATATTAAAGAATAGAAAAGCTCTAACTTTCTTCAACATCAGATTAGCATGACCGTACAACTGTGGTGGCATTTTCCTAGTCTC
>NW_015186776.1:0-938 GCF_001447785.1 Gekko japonicus
CACCTGCCTTTCAGAACAGAAGTTGCATTCGGAATGCTGGAAAGCATTGCATCCTCCCCTTCCTTCTTCCCAAGTTCAGATGGAGGACCAAGTTAGAGGTGTCAGTATTAGAGGGTAGGTGTGCAGGTTCTGTCACCACTGAAGCACTGTTCCCTGTTGCTTTACTTTCCTCACAGTAATAAACTCCAAGTGAACAGATGCTGTCAAGGACAACACTGGGCAGTTGCCTTCAAGGGCATCACTTGGGGGCTTAATCTTGCTCGTCTGCCCTGATTATGTGTTAAATCCACTTAGCTTCATTGTTAGTTTCTTAGTTGCTTTGAAGCTTGACCAGCATCATGTCTGTCTGTTGTGTATGTGTCAGAGAGAGAGAGTGTGTGTGTTTATGTAACTGTTTTTACATTACATTTAGAAACATAATTATACTCAAGAAGGAAAATGTGACATAAATATTATGTGAAGAGAGAATGATATATATGAGCTCTTAAAATTTTATTAACTGCATTTATATCCTCCTTTCTCTCCAGTGGGACCCAAAGTACCATCCACTCTCCTCCATTTTATCCTCACAACACCCCTGTGAGGTAGCCTAGGCTGAGAGTTTGTGACTGGTCCAAGGTCACCCCAGCAAGCCTTCCTGGCAGAGTGAGGATTTAAATCTGGGTCGACTAGATCCTAGTCCAGCATTCTAACCACTACACCACACTTGCTGACTACAAAGTTGTGGTACAATTGTATTTGTTTAGTTACCGAAGTTTAAAAAAAAAGAAAGTATAAGAGGCAACCATAATAAGCATGTGCAGAGGGTGAATACAAAGAGCCAACTATTCATTTAGGTTGCAGTAAAATGCTGACTTTCTATGGCAAATACTTTCCTCATTACTCTCCAAACATGGTGTCAGGACCCACAGCCAAACAGAGCACACACTTCCAAGAAA
>NW_015186777.1:0-941 GCF_001447785.1 Gekko japonicus
GGTCAGGACTATTTCCCAAGGATTTAATAAGAGAAATGTCCCTGCATTGGGGGAAATGTCCTTTTCTTCTAGTGGGGTCTGCAGATAGGTTGAGCTGAGCTTCTGCTTGAGCTGTTTCCTAGAGCTGACCATTTCTCCCTCCACCCTCAGAACGTCCCTCTAATAAGGAGTTGTCAAAGTCCTGGTCCATGATATAAGTTCAGTTTTGTCTACTTCCTGAAACATCATGAGATTGCAGGATCTTTCTGCAGCTGAAATGGTTTCTGTGCTGAAGACCTGAAAAATATAGCTTAGAGCACAAGTAAAGGATTAGGGTTGACATGATCTCTGCAGAATTGCTGAGGCCTGCACCACCTGCAATTGATCAGAGCCCTGTGTCAGAAAATTTGGGAAACCAACACATGACCAAGGCACTGGAAACGCTCAGTGTTCATCCCATTATCAAAAAAGGGAGATGCCAAAGACTGCTCCAGTTATCACACAATCGCTCTCATACATCACATTAGCAAAATCCTGCTTAAAATTATACAACAATACCTGACACCAACCACTGAAAGGGAATTACCAGATGTCCAAGCTGGCTTCCAAAGGGGGCATGGCACTCACAACCATATAGCAAATCTGTGTTGGATCACGGAGAAGTCTCATGAGTATCAAAAGATCACCTACTTATACTTCATCAATTACAAGAAAGCCTTTGACTGTGTTGATCATATGTTGATTATGTGTCAATCATGACAAACTGTGGAGAGCCCTACAAGACATAGGGGTGCCAGCACATCTGGTCAAGTTGATACAATCATTGTACACAGACCAGGAAGCCACTGTGTGAACACCATATGGAGATATTGATTGGTTCAAGATAGAGAAAGGAGTACAACAAGGTTGCATTCTTTCACTTTTCCTGTTCAGCCTGTATGCCAAAACAATCATGCGGAAGT
>NW_015186778.1:0-940 GCF_001447785.1 Gekko japonicus
GTATTTATGCATTGACTGTGAGCGGGGTAGAAATGAGATTAATTTTTCTAATTCTACGCTTGTTTACGCCGCTCTGCATCCCATCTTCAAGGGCTATACCTCCTCCTAAAGAACTACAGGTCCCAATTTGGATTTGTTATATTTTGAAGCCACAATGCAGCAGAAGGCAACACTTACTCACCCCAGGGCCAAGCTTGGGGGTGCATCTTTCTCATCCTGAGGTTGTGATTTGGAGTAGCTGTTTACTACTCTACAGGGCCTGCACTATACAGGTCCCATTTGTTTCCAGTGATCTCTCCTCCCAAGGGAACCAGTCCAGGTCAAGTGCTGCCCTGGTAATTCTCACTGCTCAGAGAACTGGGATTCTTTCAGCTGAACCATCTCAGGACCATCTCTCCATCTCAGAGGCTTTGATGCAAGGAAGAAAACCAGCAACAACAACAACAAGCGCCAACAAAATGAATACAATTACATCAAATTCACTCCATTTTCCCCCAATCAAACTAAGAAACCTGTCCAAACTGCTCTAACGTCTTCAGTGAGCCTAAGAAACCTGTCCAAACTGCTCTAACGTCTTCAGTGAACCTACATTCTATCTATGAGGCATTCACCAAGAATGCCTCTGTCACTCCACCACTATCTGTGCCAAGCACTATCTGTGCTTGGCACATGGATGGTGTTTTTTAAAACAGTAGCCTCATTGAATCTCAGAGACAGGCAATACAGGAAGAGGACATCTGTAACTTACCTTGGACATAAGCTGTTGAGGGGTTTGCAACCTAGAAGAAATCGGGGAGCGAGTGTGGACAACAGAGCACTGTGCACCTGGCAGTCAGAATTCAGGCACAATTGTAGGCTGTCTTTACAGAGTCCACAACCAGTACTGGGTGGCTTCCCCAATGAACCAGAAGTTTGCAAATATTTTTGGGTGGGTACCTGT
>NW_015186779.1:0-950 GCF_001447785.1 Gekko japonicus
TACTGTTTTTTAAAAATACTCAACCACTAGGGCCAGTCAGAAAAAGAGGGCCAGTTGTTTGCATTAGCAGGAGGGGGGGGGCTCTTCTTTTTGGTGTCTTCAGGGTGCCATGAAATAAGAGTGGAAACATACACCCGTTCAAAGACAAGGCAGTGCTAATCTCAGCATGAATACATTTCTAACTGCATAGCGAAAAGTCGATAAGGAGTGTCTTCACCCAATGAGAAGGGAGGAGTCACTGGAGAAGACCCTGATGCTGGGAATGATTGAAGGTCAAAGGAGACGAGGACGGCAAAGGATGAGATGGTTAGACAGTGTCATCGAGGCAACGGACATGAAATTGAGCAAACAGTGGAAGACAGGGGGGGGCTGGTGTGATGTGGTCCATGGGGTCGCGAAGAGTCGGACTTGACCGTGCGACTGAAGAACAACAACAAATACCAGAAGATTTAAGGAACGTTGTCCCCCACCGAGCACTAGTTTCATGCACAAAAGGCGTTCCCTAAGGTCTTTTGTCTGACCGTCCGATCTGACAACTATGCAAATATTCTGACAGTGGTAATCAGAATCCAACTTACTCTCCCTGCTTTCCGTGTGTATCCTGATTGATCTATTGTTAACTGAGAAACTTTAAATAAATGCCCGTGATTGTCTGAGGCCCAAAACGGCGTGGCATATCATGACGTCAAGTGAATTCTTTTGTCATTAAGAAACATCTCTAATGGCACCAAATGTAACATTATTTGCTTAAAGATCAAGGTAGGTATGTGTTCCTGAATAACCCTGCAACGTTCCTGGGTCTATTTACAACTTGCAGGTAGGGGAAAAGTGAACATAAGAACATAAGAGAAGCCAATGTTGTGTCAGGCCAGTGGCCCATGCAGACCAACCCCCTGCCAAGACCATGGCCATACAGCCCGAGAAATCTACGACAAAAATACCAGGTGCCC
>NW_015186780.1:0-713 GCF_001447785.1 Gekko japonicus
GCATATTTCTCATTGTGAATGGGAAAAAAAGCATAAAGCTTGTTTCCAATGTATGTTCTAAGGCTTCTAGTCTGAAAGATCTAAATATTTGTAGAAGTCTGGAAAGGATTAAATCCTTATCACCAATAAGATGGCAAGAGTGAATTCAGACATAATCTGTTCCAAGGAGTCCATCGTGGCAGCAATATTTGAAGCATTTTGCAGCAGCAGAACCCACAAAGTAAATAGCAGTACTGTAGACAAAACACACAATGGGGCCATTTGCTTTAAGTGGAAGAGGAAAGTCGCTGAGCTTGGTAATGGCTTTTTGATCTGGGATGGGTGCTTCATTTAGAAAAAGAGACCCCAGCTCTCTTCTCAGATAGGTCACACCAAAATATAACCACTGCATCTTCAGATAGGGAATCTAAGGTCAATTAGAAACTACTTGTATATTTTGTTTTAGTGTGTAATCTTTCCATTTACCTCCTTGTCTCATTCTCCTGTCATGCTGATAGCAGAAACTTGAGAGGAGCTTGCTTTTTATTGCATTTTGGATGGCTGGGATCAATATGGGAAATGCTTCCATACTGGTTTAAAAGGGTAGTTAGGGTTGGCCTGGACCTGCAGGACCAAAAGTATGTTACATAATAATTTGTGCATGACCCCTTCCCCTGCGCCCATATTGCACAAATGATACTGTAGTACAGAAAGAAATCACTTGAAAATATCAA
>NW_015186781.1:0-940 GCF_001447785.1 Gekko japonicus
AGCTTAGAGGGAACACTGGTCACAAGTCACATAAGACACCGTGCGTTACAAGTTACAATAGATCAAGTTCCGACAATATATGAAAAGTTTAGGCATCTAAAATTTAGTACCAAAAAAACAGAGTGAAAAGTTGCCTCGGTAGCGACGCTCAGATGGAGCCTTCTGAGCCATGTTAAGAACATAAGAGATGCCAATGTTGGATCAGGCCAAAGGTCCATCCAGTCCAACACTCTGTATCACACAGTGGCCAGAAATACCAGTACCATCAGGAGGTCCACCAGTGGGGCCACTGTTGTTGGATATCAAGCCACTAAAACCACAAGACTTTCACCAAAGGAGGCCAGGAATAGAAATTAGGGTGTCTGTTGCCTCAACTGAAATGAGTCAGTCTCTGGATGATTAATAACAGGTACTGCTGAAAGGGAACTGCTCGGCAAGAGCTCCTCTTCTTCTCAGGCTGAATTTTACTTCAAATGCTAATTTGATTTCAAATGTTGATTTAGCCCTTCTAGGCTTGGATTGAACAGGACTCTAGCTGAATCGCCTCATCAGTTACAGGAGGTATGTGACTGCTTGTTTTCTTGTAGGGCAAAAAACCACAACCACTCTTTCTTTAATGACTGTGAGAATTAGCTTTAAATTTTAGGTTTCGTTTAAAATTGGACCCCCTGTCTCTTTTAAGCCCTAGCTGTATTTAAACCCTAGCTGCACTTTGTTTTGTTATTTGTTTTCCTTTTTCTGTCACAAAAACCTGCCTATGGTTTAGCCTTATCTGTGAACTCACTATCCCTAGTCTCTGGTATTAGTACTTTAATCTACAGGTGTAATAAAGTTTCAAAGTGATGTTAGAGTTTAAGTTGGCCCTGTGCTCTCCGTTTTAATCCTTGTCCTTTCTTTGACCCTCTGTTTAACCCTTCCCAGGGCTATTTTTGGGCAGGAA
>NW_015186782.1:0-981 GCF_001447785.1 Gekko japonicus
ATTTTACGTGACACCTTAAAGGGTCCCACGTATTTCCAGCCCAGCTTTTGGCTGGGTTAGAGTCCTCTCACGTTTTTGGTGGACAAATACACAGAATCATCTGGTTGAATGTCCCACCCAGGCATCCTCCCTTTGTCAGCCTGAGCTTTATAGTCCACCTTAGCTTTCTCAAAAATCTTTTGGATAGTAGGCCAGTGTTCTTTAAGTCTCTGACACCAGGTATGCAGGTCTCCCGGGGAAAGATTAGGGGTCCCCGCCGTGGGGAGTGGGGCTCCTTCATAGCCATACACTGCTTTGAAGGGAGACAAACCAGTAGACGAATGGATGGCATTATTATAACTGTATTCTGTATAAGGCAGCAACTCAGCCCAATTATCTTGTTGGTAATTAGTAAAGCATCTGAGGAATTGTTCCACCACTTGATTGACCCGTTCGGTCTGGCCATACGTTCCTGGGTGGTAGCTACTATTAAGGCCCTGTTCAAAGCCCAGTACCTGCATAAGCTCCTTCCAGAATTTGGCAACAAATTGGCTTCTGCAGTCCGATATTACTTTAACCAGCATGGAATGTAGCCTTATCACATGTTGCATGAACATCCTAGCCATATGGTTCCCCCCCAACGATCTGGGCCACGCCCCCAACGTGAGCAACGTGGCTGCGTCACTTCTGGTGACGCAGCTTCGGGGGGCGGAGTTCCCCCCGGGGCCCGATTCCGCCGTGGCGGAAATTGGGCCTCCAAAGTGGGGGTTTCCCTGCCCCCCGCCCCCACTTGGCAGCCCTAGGCTGAGAGAACTCTGACACAAACTGCTCTTTTTCAAGGACAGCTGTGCCAGAGCTTGTGACTGACCCAAGGTCACATCAGCAGGTGCAAGTGGAGGAGTGGGGAATCAAACCCGGTTCTCCCAGATTAGAGTCCGCACACTTAACCACTACACCAGACTGGCTGTACACCAGACAGTAAAGGCAGGTCATCTGTGCATA
>NW_015186783.1:0-931 GCF_001447785.1 Gekko japonicus
CCTTGCCTGGGTAGCTTTAGGGGCAAATCAGACGGAAGACCTGCGCTCGGATCTCAGAGCATTTTTTTTTTTAAAAAAATATTGAATAGCATTTGCAGGAATTTAGATCAGGACCAGACTGAAAACTAATTTCCAGTAGTACCTGCCACAGTTTCAGTTTCCATTTTAAAATTTAAACAGGGGAGCTCATGCATGCTAAACCACAGAGGGTAACCGTTCACTATGTGCACGTGTGCATGTTATAGCAGAGCTGCAGAGAGCCAGTAGAGACTCCCAGACAAAGATCCCCTCTAGGGTCCCAATCTCTTAACAGTTGGGTTCTATCTCACATTCAGAAGAAAACACACAAAACGGTTAACCAAAAGTCATTGCTCTGCCATCTCTCGACTCCACAGTTGGTAGGGTTGCCATTCTCCAAGCATGGCCTGGAGATCTCCTGGGATCACAACTGCTCACCAGATAGCAGGAATTAATTTACCTGGGGGAAACAGCTGCTAAGGAGGGTGGGCTCTATGGCATTATGCTCTCATGAGGTCCCTCCCCTCCTGAAACCCTGCCTTACCAGGCCCAGACACCAACTCTCCAGGAGTTTCCCAACTAGGCGCTGGCAAACCTACTGGATTGTCAAATTTTGTACTTCTCCATAACAGAGCCTCAAAACTCTTGTATGCTTTCATTTCAGAAAAGTCTAGACATATGGGGGGAAAGTTTTCCCACATTAATGTAACAGGTTGGGGGCCCTGGGTGAATTGTTATCATCCAGATTGATACAGTCTCATCTAGATTATATGAATATGCTTAAATATATGGTTTCTACACACTTTCTGTCAAAGCTCCCGAGGACAGCAGATTTTGCTAGTGCTTTAAATTGAAAGTAGGATTGGACCCTAGCCACAGGTGGCTATGGGGAAGGAAGGAAGGAAGGAAGGAA
>NW_015186784.1:0-938 GCF_001447785.1 Gekko japonicus
TGGCTTCTCTTATGTTCTTATGAGACCAGGATTTTTATCCCACTCTGCCATGGGAGCCTGCTGGGGCCAGTCACATTCTCTCTCCACCTAAGCTACCTCACAGGGTTGTTGTGAAGGTAAAGCGGAGGAAGGCAGAGAACTTTGAAGGCCCCCCGGCGCTCCTTGGTAGGGTTGCCAAATGGCACTTACCCTTGCAGCGGGGGACTCCAGCCCGGCTCCCGGCGCGCCGCATGCACGTCACAGGGCTGCCACTTGAGGGGAAAACATAGAGTTTTCCCCTCAAATGGCTGTGGCCTCGCCCCCAGCATCATGACGTCACTTCCCTGTGACGTGCATGCGGGGGTGGGGTTTTCCCCGGGCCCGATTCCGCCGCGGTGGGCGGTGGAAATCGGGCCTCCAAAGCGGGGGTTTCCCCGCCCCCCGGCCCGATTTGGCAGCCCTACTCCTTGGTGAGGTAAAAATGCACTAAATACATATGCTTTCCTCAAACTGCGGGCAGTCAGTTTCAGTAATAGTTTCAGTAATGGTTTCTGGGAGGCTGTCTGAGGCTGCGATCACACACACTAAATAACCCACTTTCAATGCACTTTCCAACTGGATTTTGCCAGCTGGAAAGTGCACTGCCAGTTAGAAAGTGGACTGAAAGTGGATTACTTAGTGTGTGTGATTGCAGCCACAAAGGGCTTTTAATCTTAGAGGTGGTTTAAAAAAAAAAAAGAGAGAGATGGTAAAAAGCAAGAGAGATCTCAAAAACATAAATTTCGACAGGTTCAGGGAAATGGCACTCAGCACTAGCAAAAAAGGCTCCTCTTCTGAAAATTAACAAAAAGGGGAAACCACTCATCAAGGCCAGCACCAAAATCCACTCAGGTTCCCTGAATTTTAAACGTCTTGAGCCAACATTCCTCAATCTGCTCCTACAAAACATCACAGATTTT
>NW_015186785.1:0-918 GCF_001447785.1 Gekko japonicus
CTAAGGCCCTTGCATTCAAAATTCAAACAGGGTGGGAGAGAGAGAAAAACACTCAGGCAATCGAGGGACAGACGCAAGCAGACCCCGTTATGTGTACTTAAGACTTACTTTTAGTTGAGAATGACCCCATTTCCCACATCTAATATTATGGTTGGCCGGTTTGTTAGAGAGCATCTCTACTGCCGATTTCAGTTGGTGCTGCCGATACCTTAATACCATTTTGTCACAGTGGCGAAAACAAATACATTTAAATATCTCGCACGCATCAGTTCATTTCAAAAGCTAAGTGGTGGCGTAATGAAACAAAATGAACCGAAGGGCTTCTGCTGGAAATCCACAGGCTTCAGTAGACAACCTGCCCTGAGCTGGATCGCCCGATCTCGACAGATATTGGAAATTAAGCAGGGTTGGCTCTGGTCAGTATTTGGATGGGAGACCACCGAGGAAGTCCAGGTCTGCTACACAGAGGCAGGCAATGGCAAATCACCACTGAATGTTTCTTGCCTTGAAAACCCTTTGGGGTCGGGCATAAGTCGGCTGCAACTTGATGGCAGTTTCCACCAGAGAATTATAGACTCACAGAGCTGGAAGGGGCCATACAGGCCATCTAGTCTAACCCCCTGCTCGATTGAGGATCAGCCGAGAGCATCCCTGACAAGTGTTTGTCCAGCTGCTGCCTAAAGACTGAGCTCTCCACCTCCCTAGGCAGCTGGTTCCACTGTTGCACAACTCTGACTGTCAAAATGTTTTTCCTAATATCCATCAGGTACCTTCCCGCCCTTAAATTAAACCCATTCTTGCGAGTCCTCTCCTCTGCTGCCAACAGGAACAGCTCCCTGCCCTCCTCTAAGGGTCAGCCCTTCAGAATCACAAGGGTGATTCCGCACTAGAACTTATATCCTGGTTCAACCCTGTCCC
>NW_015186786.1:0-1107 GCF_001447785.1 Gekko japonicus
CATCCATTGTTGTACCTGGCAAATGACAATCAGATATATGCTGCCTTTGAGGATGGAGGTTCTATTGAACCATTGTAGCTAATAGCCATCGATGGACCAATCCTCTACAAATTTGTTTGCTCTATTTTCAAAGTATCTGAGACAATGGCCATCTGTACATCTTCTGGCAAGGAATTCTATATGTTGATTAAAAACTCCTAAATCTGTTACCTTTGGTTTGTCCCGAATCTATCTGACGGTATGGAAGAAAACGCCGTGCAGCAGAGTAGTAAAAGTATTTACAGTTTATTTACACACTGGAGTATATTTACAGTCTCTCTGAGTCCAAAATCGTGGTACTCTCTGACAAGGTGCTGCGCAGGCAACTGATCCCATAGAAGAGATGAACAGCACTGTTCAGCACTACATTTATATTTACAACAACCAATCACATAATAGCTATTTACATAATTGCCAAGTCATGGTGCTTTGTGCAAAGGCTGATGCAACCTCCCTGCAATCACCATGTCATGTGACCTACTGGCTGTCAACTTAGATCATCTAGATCTAGCATTCACTGTCACCTGGCAGACTGACAGCTTGCAGTTATAGTTTTATATACTGACACTATCAACCATCAATTTCACTGGGGGAGCCCCCAATATTATGAGAGTGAGAGCAGGAAATTCTTTATCTCTTTCTCTGAACTAGGTATAGTTTCATAAACCTCGCATAAACCTCTAATTTGTTGTATTGTTTTAAATTTAAAAGCCCCAAACTCTTTAGCTATTCTCATAAGAAGCAGCAATCCCTTGATAATTTTTATTGCCTTCCTTTTCTGCACTTCTCCAGTTTTACAATAATCATTTTGATAAGGAGTTATCAGAACATAACATAGCATTCCAAATGAAGCCACACCATAGACCAGGAGTTTCCACATTTTGTTGTGCATGTGGACACCCTGGGAATGTTGAGAAGGGGAGTGGCTGCCACTACAAAATTACAGTCACAGGTTGCTGGAGCCAGGCACTGGTCGAATCTGCATTTGCATTTTTAAATTAGTTTCGTGCTTCTGTGGCACCGTCTTTCTCTATGCTCATTTGAAAGTTGTTTGGAGAAGATTCATTT
>NW_015186787.1:0-744 GCF_001447785.1 Gekko japonicus
CCTCCCACTGACCTCATGAGTGGGCCCAGCTTTGGGGGGTAGACCACAGATCAGCTTGGTGAGATCTCTTGCACTCAGCCTTCCTGATGGAACTAGGGAGATCACATTTTTTTTTGGAAATTATGTGACTGATCAAAACCTTATTTATGGATTTGATATCTACAATTGTATATTTAACTAGCATTATGCCCACTAAACCTTATGAGGACGTTTAGCCTCTTCCCAGCACTGTGGCTAGTCACCCCCTTTTTGCGAGTCTCACAGATAATGCTTAAAGAGCGAATGGCTCTGTCAATATCTCTGTTGCTCTTTGCATTGGGGAAGAGGGATTCAAAGACCCTTGTGTTGCAGTCTTGGCTTGTCTATGTTGTGGGGTACATAATAATGTGTGGGAGAGCCTGGAATTGGCCCAATGGTTAATTTGTCAAACAAGAGGCATCTGTCATGTCTATCTAGAAACACTTATCTCCAAGGCCTTTCCTCAATTGGCAGTGGGGGAAGGTTCCTCTATGGTCATTCAAGGATGAGGGAAATGCTCTCTTCATTTGTTTAGGGGAACTTTTTTCTTACTTCATAGGGTTTGTTGGTTAAACTTTGGCACTGAAACAGATGCTGGGATTTAGCCCAAGCAAAAATTAAGGGCTGGATTGGGGACTCCCCTTGCAGGTGGTGGGAAGCTCCCAGAATGTGGAGATCTCACAACCATTGGTATTGGAACTGGTGCTATTTAATTTGTTCATAAAT